>NC_134562.1:8562100-8766019 GCF_025594145.1 Primulina tabacum
TACCCCAAACATACTGAAAAAAATGCATATTGCAAACCACGAAAATAGGTGAAAGAAATCCAAAAACATAAACACTCTTTCGAGAGTCATTTTGGCACCTTTCACCCGTAAATTCCCAGTACGACCTCTAAACTTGACCAAATCACGAAACGGCCAAAAACATACCTTCCTAACTCATTGAGGTACTGTCCACTCCAAGGCCATGGGCTAAAAGCCAACCAATAACTCAAACCACCTCCTAAACCGCTACGCAAAGTTGCTGTAAAAAGGCAGCAATTCAGCTTGTGTCTTTTGTAGTGAAAATCCTGAATTTTATGACTATGGGCTTGAACCACCGCCCAGGACTCTTACCAACATCCTAAGGCATGGCTTGACCATGGTTAAGGGCTAAATGCCAACCATAAACCGAGCCAACACAGGACAATGCATCATACTAGCCAGAATACAGCATGCTGTGTCTTGAGATGTATTAACTTGTTTTACTGTCTTGGGTCGTTCCAATGGCAATTTGATCAACCATTGGCTCGACAGATACAGATGGAGTGTTGTATAAACCATGGCTATGGGCTATAGGCCAACCATACACACAAAACACCCAAAACCGAAAGTGTGCTCATGCAGAATTTTGAAGAAACATAATGCAGCTGTATTGTTTTGATGAAATTATGATGATCCATGAACAAACTTGGAAATGACTCCTTAGCCACATCCTAGACATGCTAAGGGAGGGTTCAAACCATGGCTACAGCCCCTAGGATCGCCAGGATTCGCAACACATCCCTTAGACAATCAATGACAAAAATGTTTGACACAAAGCTGTAACTCCTTGAAATGTTGCTGTCAATTCTTGGTTGTGCGTGTATGGACTTGAACCATTGCCTCAAAAACACCCTAACACATTCTAATTCATGCCTAGTATCAGCCATGTGAGCCTGGAACCGAGAAACATCCTGAAATCAACAAAACTTAGCAAACCCATGAAGTTGGAAACAAAAGAGTTTAGGAAAATCTGTGCACATTTTGCTTGGTAAACCTTGCTGCAATTTCGTGATGTCTCATGATTCTTGATCATATATTGTTTTAAAATAGCTAGTATAACTTGATTGAAGAGCAAAGAAGTATATATACATGCCTGGAATTTGTTTTGAAGAAAACAAATCAATACGACGCGACGGAACGGCAGTCGAATTCTTTCCTCTTGTTTTTGCTACTGTTTTTGCTGTTGCTTTCACGATTTTTCAGCAGATGTTTTCTTCTGATATTTCGTGCATATGTGTGTAGGGTATGTAGGTAAGGAAGAGGAATGTTAATGGTGGGGTTAAAGGTGTCTTGAGTGCATTTAGGGGAGAGTTACAAGTGATGAAGTTGGATGGAGTTTGAAATACACTTTCATTCCAATTTTCTGCCGATCCCTTTCCCTTATTCTTGCTGCTAATTTATTTTATTGTTGCTGATATTTTTGAGTATATAGGATGTAGGGGGTGTTATGTAAGGGAGATGAGGGTTACAAGAGTTGTTAAAGATGCCATAAAATGCATTAATGTGGGGGTTACAAGTCAAGAATTTGAATGGGTTTGGAATTGTTTCTTATTTCCTACTGCATGCACGGTTTTGTTGTCTATAGGTTGAGTAGAAATGAGGTCTGTTAGTGCATTTAAATTTACTACCCATTAGATAATTAAAATGAGAAATGAATACCCCATGATTGTAATTAGGAATTGTTGGAATGGAGAGTTATCCACCTTTGAATATTTTAAATGTTGGACCCAAAATTATTACTTATTTGCATGGTATTTTATTGTTACATCATGTATGTTAATTGCTTAAGGTTTTAAATACTCATTCTACATTTTAATGAATTTACACCTTAATTTATAATGACCTCTTGCATGGCATTGCATGAATTTAACTTTACGCATTTAAATACTATGTTTAATTTCTTGAATACTTCATACTTAGATTAAGTCATCTCTCTTGTTTACATATTTAATTTAAGCTTTAATTAAATATTGAACCTAAAAGAATTTATTTACCAACTTAGCTCTAATTAATTAAATAAATTCTAAAACATTCTATTTCTTTAAATTAAATTATTCCTTGACTTAAATTAAATTTAGGAATGTCTTTCTTATTATTAATCTTATCTTTAATCTTCAAACTCCGGTCCGTCCTCGCGTATTTAACTGAAAAAATAAAACTAAACTTTTGCTTTTAAAATAAATAGTTATGACTTGTCAAATATCAAAATGAATTAGACTTTTCATATATATATATATATATATAAATATATATATATATACATAAAAATCATTTTTAAATTTAAATAGTAATAATTATGCATGGCTTATACATAGTCTGATTTTCGGGTCGTTACAATTTCCATCTTGACAGTCCTTAACATAGTGTTCTCCTCCGAATTTTTCACAAAATATCTCTTGAAGACGCATAGCCATGCCACCCATATTCAACCCTTCCAACTTTCTGTTCAAAACATCAAGCTGTGCAGTGATAGCAGAAAGGTCAGTTACCTAGTGGAATCCTGCACTTCTCCGCCGCTTGTTCCTTTCAGATTGAGGATAATAGCTATTAGCAGTCATCTCCTCTAACAACTCATATCCTTCCTCAGCAGTTTTTCTCAAGAGGTTTCCACAAGCAGCAGCATCTATCATAATACGATTAGGAGTAATTAAGCCATAGTAAAAAGTTTGAACAACTAACCCAAGTGGCAGTTCGTGATGAGGGCATCTTCGTAATAGATCATTGAAACGCTCTCATGCTTTATATAAAGACTCCTACTCGAATTGAGCAAATGCAGTGATGTCTGCCCGCAGCTTCATGGTCTTAGATGGAGAAAAGTATTTAATGAGAAATGCTTTCGCCATGTCCTCCCATGTGGTAATCGAACCTACATGTAAACAATTTAACCATGCTTTAGCTTTGTCACGTAAGGAGAAAAGAAATAAACGCAACCTAACAACATCATCAGAAACTCCATTAAATCTAAAAGTATCACAAATTTCAAGAAAATCTGCGATGTGTGTATTTGGGTCATCTACTGCAGATCCTCCAAACTGGACTTTATTCTGAATCATCTGAATTATAGCTGGCTTGATTTCGAAGTGATTTGCCCGCACAATAGGCCTCACAATGTTGGGGTGTGCACCATCCAAAGAAGGTTGGGCATACTCCAGCATTGGTATGCGGCGTGGCATCTCAACATGTCTATTCTCATGATGTTCCTCCTCATGTTTGTGCTCGTGCCTCTCCATCAGTTCCTTCAAACTATGCTGTTGTCTTCTTATGTGGAAAGTTCTTTCAATTTCAGGGTCAAACTGCTCAAGCTCCACATCAAGTGACTTTGGAATGTACTGAAAGAGATATCTGTAATAGAATATGGAGATTTAATTTAATAAAAATGAAACAATGCTAAAGAAATAACTAAAAATAAATTGTGAATTAACAGTCCCCGGCAACGCCGCCAAAAACTTGATCGAGCAAAACTTGCACTGTGGAATCCTCAATAAAAATATGGTTTTGTATGCTCGAAAATTAATTGCAAGTGCACAATGTCAAGTAATAGTATAATTTACGTGAGTACAAGTATCGTTCCACTGAAGACTGTATTTTACAATTATTATTTTCAGTTATCAAATCTTTAGCAACGAAATTTGATTGATTGTTTATTACTACTATGCTCAAATAAATATGCAATTAAAAAGATTCAAGAATTAAATAATGAGATATGATATCTAGAATGTTTGATTAAAATTCAATGAGAAGTGAATTTGTTGGGAATTTCAATTCACCTACCCCTCGTTAATTTATTAATTCGTTCGATATTGATTGTATGCTTCCCACAGGATTTACTATTTAATTGAACACGCTCTCTCGAGCTATGCCAAACTAATTCTACTCAATGAAATAATTAAATATCTTTAATTATTTATCAAGAGTGAATCGCTTATCGGTCTATGAAATCCCCTAGTTTCGCCCTACTGGACTATGACTATCGGCGCGTATCCAATTTCATATGTCTATATAAATTGTAGATCCACGAACTATGATACTCGTTCCTATCACAAGCTATTCTCTCGAACTCACTCGCAATATAAAACGTTGTTAAAGTAAGCTACGCTCTAACAACACAATGAAAAACAGTAACACAATCAAGAATAAATCAACAACTGAAATATGAATTAACTAAATCAGAGTTCGGGGTAGGATCCCCTTAAATCCCAACAAATATTTAAGTTTAGCTACTCGAATTCATAATAAAAATAAACACAACAATGTTTAAAAGATTAAAACTAAGTTTGAAATACTAGATTTGACGAAAACGCAAAGACGATGCCCGGAATTCTTTGAATCTTCAATCCAAGCGCGAAATCCTATCCAAGGCTTCGGTGGCTGCTGAATGATAATGAATTTCGTCCCCTGAAACCCTTCCATATCATACATATCCAGAAAATAAGGTAAGGAATCGGCCAAGAAATTTTTCCAAAATTTCAAGCGCGTCCGGGCGGACATAAGTTTCCGCCCGGGCAGATGGCTTGCGCAGATTTTTTCTTTTAATTTTTCTTTGACGCGTCCGGGTGGACATAAGTTTCAGCCCGGGCGGATTACTCTCACAAAAACTCTTTCTCCCTTACCTTGCAGGCGCCCGGGCGGACATAAATATGCGCTCGGGCGGATGACTCTCGAAATTCTCCCTTTTTTGCACGAATTTCCTGCATTTTCACCAACTAAATACATGAGCAACAAGAAAACATAAATTATGCTAAAATAACACAAAATGCATGCAATCTAAATGATAAATGCAACACAATGCGACATAACATAATATGAAAAACAAGTAAAATCCACCTATATCAATAGGATGCTTCACCCATGTCTTTCATGAAGAATTTATTTGCTAACCATACTTTAGTTGATTGCAGTAATCCTATATCATTCCCAATGAGCAGGATATCATCAACATAAAGTACTAGGAATGTCACTGCACTCCCACTAACTTTCTTGTACACGCATGGTTCCTCAGGATTCTTAGCAAAACCAAACTCTTTGATAGTGCTATCAAATCTGAGGTTCCAACTCCTTGACGCCTGCTTGAGACCATATATTGATCTCTGAAGTTTGCATACATTATGCTCACTTCATACTGATGTGTATCCCACAGGTTGAGACATATAAATTTCTTCTTTGATTTCTCCATTCAGGAATACAGTCTTTACATCCATTTGCCATATCTCATAGTCATACCATGCTGCTATGGCTAGAAGTATTCTAATGGACTTAAACATAGCAACTGGTGAAAAAGTTTTCTCATAGTCAATTCCTTGCCTTTGAGTATAACCTTTTGCAACCAGCCTTGCTTTGAAGGTCACTACATTCCCATCCGCCCCAAGCTTTCTTTTGTAGATCCATTTGCATCCTATGGGAACTATTCCCTCAAGTGGATCCACTAATGTCCAGACTTTGTTTAAATACATAGAGTCCATTTCTTACTGCATGGCTTCAAGCCATTTGGTTGAATCAGTATCAGATATTGCTTCTTTGAAATTCATTGGATCACATCCAACACAAGACTCATCATGGCCTTGTTCATTAAGAAGCGTATATCTTGCAGGTGGTCTAATAATCATATCAGACCTTCTAGGAGTTTGTACTACAACTACTAGTCGTTGGGAAATGGGTTCAACTTCTATAGTTGAGGGAGTATCTTGAATTTCTTCAAGTTCTATCATCTTGCCTTTTCTATCCAATGGAAATTCCTTTTCCAAAAAGGTGGCATTTCTTGAAACAAACCCTTTTGCTTCATTGGGATGATAGAAATAATATCCAACAGAATTCTTTGGATATCCTACAAAGTAGTACAAAGTGGATCTACTATCCAATTTTTCTCCTACTGTCTGCTTCACATAAGCAAGACATCCCCATATTCTCATGTAAGAATATTTGGGAGTTTTTCCTATCCATATCTCATATGGTGTTTTATCCACTGCTTTAGTATGGACATTATTCAACAACATTACCGCAGTCTCAAGCGCAAAGCCCCAAAACGATGTAGGCAATTCAGTGAATCCCATCATGGATCGAACCATGTCCATCAAGGTTCGATTTCGACGTTCAGAAACACCATTCAATTGTGGTGTTACTCGTGGATTCCACTTTGAGAGAATCCCATTTTCTTTTAGATAACCCAAAAATTCAACACTTAAGTATTCTCTACCTCGATCAGATCGAAGTGCCTTAATACTTCTTTTTAGCTGATTTTCTACTTCAGATATGAATTCTTTGAACTTTTCAAATTCTTCGAATTTGTGTTTCATCAAATAAACACACCCATACCTCGAATGGTCATCAGTAAAGGTAATGAAGTAGGAATGCCCAAATTTTGTGCTAACACTTAGCGGGCCACAAACGTCTGTGTCGATCAAATCCAATAGACCATGTGCATGTTCTACGTTTCCATTGAATGGAGTCTTAGTCATTTTCTTTTTAGACAGAACTCACAAGCAAGTAGAGAATTTATGTCTGAGAAGTCAAACATGTCTTCTCCCACCAGCTTGTGCATCCATTTTTGGGAAATATGATATAGTCTAGCGTGCCATATTTATGCGGGATTTGGATCTTCTATTTTTTTTTGTTGTTGTTTTCGTATGCACTTGGACGTTGTTTAACAGAATATCTTTTAATTTTAAGTTGTAGAGATCGTTTGTTAATTCTCCAGTTCCAATCAAACATTCATTCTTGTATAAATTGCAAACACCTTTAGCAAAAACACAAGAATAACCATCCCTATCAAGGATAGAAATAGAAATAATGTTTTTAACCAATTCAGGAACAAATAAAACGTCTTTAAAAAACAAATTAAAATTATTGTCCAAAAAAAATTTATAAGGAATGGTAATCAAGGACATTGTAAGATAAATCAACATTGGGCTTGAAAATATAAGCGTCAGTGAAATAATGTTGCGGCAAATTGAGAATTTAAAGTGATGACAATTTAAGGTAAAGTTGATCGGTTAGATTAAGTTATAAGAATAAACATTGAGTTAGCAAAATTTTGGGAACTTAAGTTTGATGTGTCATAAGTTTTAGTCATGATCTTAACAGTTAATATTATACCTTTGTTGGAATTTAAATTTTTTTAAAAAATTGGGCATGCATGATCGATGGTTAGATTACTTGATAGACGCATATAAGAATTGAGGTAGACACCTGGTTTTAAGAAATTTTTGAAAATCATTGAGAAACTTGAGAATAAGTGAATATGTGTGTTGGGATTATGTTATCTAATACTATTTGGGTCGCGTAAGCTTGAATTTTAAGTTTATGAAATAGGTGTTCGTATGAAAATTTTGGGTGAAATAAAAACCAAAAGAAACGAGTTGTGTTCATCATAGGTTATCAATGAACGAAGATTAAGATTTTTATCGAGTAAGAAATCTAAAATCTTGATATGGGGATTCTAGAATTTATGGGTTATAAGTGAAGTTGATTTATTAGAGTTAGTCCATCATTATCATAGGAGAACTTATTAAGTTTTATACGCTAGTATTATTTAAGCATTAAGGATACGTAAGAATGCAACATTTGCTTCAATGAGGAAAGTCCAAGGGTCTTAGGTCTCAACTTTATTGTAATTGGAAAGGAAATAGTTATTAATTAAGCATTAAGGATACGTAAGAATACGACATTCGCTTCAATGAGGAAAGTCCAAGGGTCTTAGGTATCAACTTTATTGTAATTGGAAAGGAAATAGTTTAAGCATTTAATTGATGCTAGAATGATTTTATTATTTAGGTAGAAGATCGGTATCGTATATTTTGGGTTTTATGGATTAACACTACTCGAATTTAAGATTTGCAGCAACGTTATATTGGGATGTACTTCTAAATAGTTAAGTTATGTAAGTTTGGTGTGTTAAGATAAATATTCGATTCAAGGATCTTAGTCTAATATTATTATGGGGTTGAGATAAAGTTTAAATTTGAGTGTATTATCGAGGATAGGAATCGATCAGTAAATTTTGGTGTTAAGTTTTCTTAAGGTGAACTGCATATATACAAATGTGTTAGGTCAATGAACATCTTGGGTATATTATAAAGGAAGTGAGATGCGATAAGTTTGGACTGCCATTTCTAATATTGGGAATTGCGAAAAAAAGGGGTCAAAATTTGAGGACATAGTAGAATAAAACTAAGTCACTATAAATCGTCCTAAGTTGCTATTCACAAACGAGGATTTTGACAGGCAAAATAATTAGGATCGAGGAGACATAAGGACATCTTAAGATTTATTATTTTATCAGAGTAGCGCCGCGGAAGCATGGACCATTGGGATACTAGAACTAAGTCTAAACTTTGTGATTATCAAGGATAAGCAAATTTCGGGGACGAAATTCAATTTAAGGGGGGGAGATTGTAACGTCCCAAAAATCGGAAAGTCCACGTGAACCACATGGCAGTGGCAGCAACTCTTGCTCCATTTCCTAGTCTTAGAAAGGTCTCACCATCTCTAAGCCTCTTGCTTCTTCCCATCACCTGCAAATCATTGCATAGATGAGAACCACATCCGGTATCCAATACCCAAGAAGAGGAATTAATAGAAACATTAACTTCAATATAAAACATACCATGGTCAGAACGCTTCTGGGCAAGATATTCCTCGCAATTACGCCTCCAATGTCCAGGCTTGTTGCAGTGGAAACAGGCTTGTTCTGACTTGTCAGGCTTTGTGGGCCCCAGATTTGGTTTCTTGTATGGCTTCTTGTTGGCCTTGTTCTTCTTCAGAGGGGCAGAATGCTTCTTGCCTTTATTTGGGGCTCTCTTTTTCATACCGTACGAAGAACCGACTAGAAGAATAGGCTTTTCCTTTTTAATTGTGGCATCATAATTAGTAAGCATATTGACCAACTCTTCAAGGCTGGCCTCAAACTTGTTCATATTAAAATTAACCACAAATCCATCGAACGAGGAAGGCAAAGACAATAAGAGAATAACAGTCGAGAGCTCACTAGGCATAACCATGTCGAGTCCCACCAACTTCTCGATGAGCCCAATCATCCTAACACCATGCTCATGGACCGAAGTCCCATCTTGCAAGCGTGTAGTCATGAGTTTTTTAACAGTAGCATGTATTTCTGAACGAGTTTGTACAGCATATAATTCTTTCAGATGAAGGTGAATGTCAACAGCATTCACCGCCTCCTCGAACCTCCTCTGAAGTTCATTCGACATAGAAGCCAACATGTAGCTCTTAGCTTGAAGATCATGGTCCCACCATTTCTCAAGCTTAGCTAACTCAGTCCTACTGATATCAGGAGCTGCCTCCTTTGGTGGCTTCTTATCAAGCACATACGCAATCCTTTCGGAGTTCAGAACAATCTTTAAATTTCGAAACCAGTCATGATAGTTAGGGCCAGTCAATTTGTTTTGATCGAGAATGATTGGAAGCGGGTTACGAGTAGACATCGTAAATATACTGAAAATGAAAAAAAGATAATGGTTACTGATAATTTTAAAATAATTCTAAGAAATAAAATATGGATTTTCATTTTATAAATTTCTCTCACACTATTTTGACATTTCCACCACCCTCTATTGAAAAAGAGAAATCGTATTTCCTTAGTGTGCACGTAGAGTCCAATTAGTCAATTATAATCCCGAATAATATCAGCCAATTATAATTTCTAAAAGTTAGAATCCAATTGCATCCATATGCAACCTTAGCGTGTTTTGCCTCATGTTTAATAAGGACCCAATAATATGACGCCGTTTATTTTCACGTGTCAAACCAACCCATCAATATTGAACTGTAGTGGACGGTCGCCATGAGTTCCCCTAATAATATGAGCCGAAGTCATGGGAGTTCCACTCAATTCACATCAAATGTCCGGTGGAAGTCACGGCTTTCCGGCGTCCAGGCCTCCCCAATAATATGAGCCAGACACTATCCGCGGGTAGCGATCAACATGCAATCACGGTTGATGGGGCAAGGAAAAATTAAACTCTTTTAAGGGGTTTGATATAAATTTTAAATCTTATTCAAAATGAATGATTTTAATTTTAAAATTGTCTCATCATTTTAATTTAAAAATCGCGTGCCACGAGTTTGTATGTTTGCCGGATTCATGCAACTATATTATTTAATAATATACATACATGCATACTACTATATATCGCATATATCATAATATGACATTTAACAATAAATAAGGATGATCGATCGCCAACACTATTAGATCCATGTGAGCCATACATGGATCCAGGTCCAAAACCTAGGTGAATGCAGGGATGCAAATGCAACTATTACAAGAGCTTCCAATATTTTACATGTCTTCATCTCGTTCATTGAGCCCACCATCTTCCAGTCTTGATCTCCCACTATTTTTAATAATTACATTTAAATAGTCATGACACATAAGGGATACATCTCATGGGATGGGAACGGGCCATAAACCAGGCCCACTTTAATAATATCAAATATTAACAAAACGAATAAAACAGTAAAATATCCTAACATACACCTAACACATTGGTCAAGGCTCTCGATCATCTTTCATGCATTTAATATCAAATATTAAAATCAATTTAATTAATTGATCATCCATATATCTAATAATTTTATCACTAACTACCACAATTATTAAAAAATTTAATAAATTAAATAAACATATTTATTTAATTTCCAATTAAATCAATAATAATTGATTTCTTGTAACACTCAATTTTACCATAAATAATTAAAATTATATTCTAATTATTTATTTTACAAGAAAATTGTTAATTTTCCAAAAATTAATTTTCCAAAAGAAAAATTGAACAAATTTTCAAAAATATCAATTTTGCCCAAAAAATTGAAAAATTAGAAAATTGCACCATAGGCCCAAACAATTCAAGCCCATCATCTAGCACTGATCCCGAGACACTCCCGGGCAGCCGCTCGTGCTGCCCGCCCGCTGCCCCAACATTTCGGGCAGTGGCGGCACTCATGTGCGAGCAGGGCGCGAACAGGCTCGTGCCGCGCGCTGCACAAGGCGGCGCACAGCGTGCCGATGCTTTAAGCGTGGTCTGCACGGAACAGTTCAGTGCAGATCCGAAAATTTTTTTTTCTGAAAAATTATTTTTATGGTGCTCCAATTTTCTAAAAAATTTTCTTGAGTGGTTAGAAATAAATTATTCAATATCAAAACCATACGATTTAGAAAAAACCTTGGCTCTGATACCACTGTTGGATCTCGGTTTTCTCGTGCCCCAAACACAACGGAAGAATAAAATTTTTAATTTTATTTTGACAATCAAAATAAGTTTATGTTTGGTCACTCGTATGGTTTTATGATAAACATCCATAGGGCGTTAGAATATTATACCTTTGGTGAATAAATCACTTGGCTCCAACTAATCCAATATAGACGGATATAGCTTTTGATGAATCCCTACGAACTTTCTTCAAGAACTTGTTTCCTTCAATCCTTCTAATCAGGTCCACGGATGGACTATTTATTTCATCTTCTAATTTGCACTAGAAAAATTAGAAGAAGTTTTGCGTTGGAGATTAAAGTTTGAGAGACGGCTCAAACTTTTCTTAAGAGGGGTGGCCGAAAATTTTAGGGGAGGAGGAGAAGGAATTTCGAAAATTCCAAGGTGTAGGGTGGCTAGGGTTATGGCTTGATTGTACCTATTTATAATTAAGCCAAGGCCTAATAATCATAATTAACATTAATGAGTTTGATTAATTAATTGTGTTAGTCCAACTAATTTAATTAATTAATCAAAATCCATTAAAAGTTTAATTATTTAGTATGTTGGACTTGTACTCCTACAAGCCATTAAACATACTTCCCACAAATTTTAATTTAATATTTAATAAACTCAACTTTTGAGCTTAATAAATTAAATCGATTATAAATTCGAAATTTGAATTTATTATTTAAATTATAAATTCAACTCTTTGAATTTTATCACCCCCAAAATTTAATAAATTAAATTCTCAAATTTTATAAATTCAACTCCTTGAATTTATTCTCCCAAAATTTAATTATCATAAATTCAACTCCTTGAATTTACTATATCATAATATAAATTCAACTTCTTGAATTTATTCTCTCAACGGAAACAAACGATCCAGTGCTTGTGTGACCCTCAATAGTTCAGGGATACAGGTAGCCGTGGGTTCACAACTCCTTGTGATTCAGGACATAATCCTTTATTCGGGCTTACCCTTATTTGCCCCATTCTATGTATCAACAATTGATCATGGGAATGTCAGAAATCATATTTCTGATTAAACCCATTGAACCATGGTAAGAGCGTCTAGTAGCATCGCCCCATGATTCCCTAGGTATCACTGATAGTGCCTGCAAGAATCAGTCGATTATGATTAACGTACAGTACGGTCCCTTCATCTCATATATCTCGATCGAATCTGCAACCATTGGTTAACCGAGGGTTGCATATTAATTCGATAACTATGTGATAAATATAAATAGTGGCATCGCATGTACCATTGGAGAACTCCTTCTCCAATGTACATCTCATACTCTGGCCAGAGATTCCACGCACTATTATTTCATCAGATCACATAGGATATCAACACCCGTAGGTGAGCGTTAATCCCTGACTACAATGCACTGGCTCCTATATGTGTCGCAACTATACCCAACCTCGCCACCTGATGACTCTCCTGGAGCCTGTAAACGAGTCAAAACACAGCCCTAGCATATAGAGCCTCAGTGTTGTCCCGGGTATTTGAATATGTTTTGCATGAAAAACAAGTTGCACCTTTGAATATTTTCGTTTATGAATCAAGTGTGATTTTTTAAAAGCATGTATTTGATCCAAAATCATGATTTTCATGTTCTTTAGGGGCTGCCATGATTAGGAATTGTTAAGGGCATTGTTTTACACGATTTTAAGGAGTCCTAGGATGCACAACAGGCTGCACACGTGAATTGTTTAATCTAGAACCGAGGTGCACGTTTTTGGGACCAAGGGCTCGGGTTCATGGGTTTATGGTCCATGTCTTGTCTCGGTGGCAACCAGGGCTGGGCTAGGGTCATGCTTGAGTCAGGGAAGGAGTCCTAGCCATACTAGGACTCGAGACAAGGGGCTGGGGAGGAGTCCTAGCAAGCTAGGACTCCACCCGAGAAGGAACGCGCGCAATGCAGCAGCACACAGGGAAGATGGGTCGGCCAGGGGGATTCAGGCTAGGCTAGGTCGAGTTTCTAGGGTCCTAAGAAGATGCACAAGGGTCTGGTTCAGGGGTTGGGGTCCTAGGCAGGTTTACATAGAGTCCTATCACACTAAGGAGTCTCAGCCATGGCATGTTCTGAAGTTATGGCTTCGGTTCGAGCTTGGGGTCAGGTCCTAGGGCAGCTAAGAGTTCACGAGGGTCCAGGGGAGGGCTGATCTGAGGTTGGCTCGAGCTGGCTCGAAGGTGGGTCATAGAAAATCGAAGATGGCTCAAGGGTTTTAGGGCTTGGCTTGATTAGGGTTTTCTTTTGAACAAAATTTGAAACGTGGCTCACGGGGATGAAGGCATGGTTCACGAGGGTTAATTTAATATAAAAAGTCTAAGTTTTTAATTTGGGAATTTTATATTAAAGTTTGGATTAATTCGGGATTAAAACACATTAAAAATGAATGATTGAAAAGCCTAGAATTTAAGCTAAATAAAATTGTGTTAAATTTAATTTAAACTTAAATAATTATTTGGGATGTTCTAGAGTCATTGGTATTAAGAAAAAGTCAAATTCGAGGATTTTTACGTCTAGGGGTAAAACGGTAATTTTACACCTAGAAAATAGTAAACGTCATGGCAGTGCTCTGAATGCTATTTATATTTTAAATTTTTATGGTTTATTATGGAGATTAAAAGATATGTTTCATGCTCGGTTTAAAATAAAAACGATATTTATATGCATGATTTTATAAAGTGATGGAAATATGAAATGTTGAAGGATGTGAAGGGATTGTGACTAATACGAATACGATGATATGTTAATACGTAAGGCCAAGGCTCAGTTGATGGATGAGAGTGTCGCTGATGTCCCCGCCGCCCAGTACTGTGGTTACATGTAGATGGATCCATCGCCCTCAATACGAATACGAAAGTCACAATCAACGATCTGAATTCAACGAATATGAATATGTATATGTTTATGATGGATATGAATATGTTGATGATGATATGAATATGTTTAAGTTATGCATGATCATAAAAATGTTATTTTAAGTAAAAGTATTTTCACTGTTGCATGTGATCTGTATACGTATTATATTGTTATCAAGATTATGGTGTGTTGAGTCTTTAGACTCACTAGGTGTGATCGATGCATGTGAGTTTGATGTTGATGGTAGTGGAGGTCTTGATGG
Source organism: Primulina tabacum (assembly GCF_025594145.1). Taxonomy (NCBI): domain Eukaryota; kingdom Viridiplantae; phylum Streptophyta; class Magnoliopsida; order Lamiales; family Gesneriaceae; genus Primulina; species Primulina tabacum. Next base: position 8,576,479 of record NC_134562.1, read on the forward strand.
TTGATCTGACTGGACTGAATGTGCATATAACCCGAGGACCAGCACTTATCTTTTCCGCACTTATGTTTATGTTTATGGTTAAAGATTTTTACGACTTTTTATTTATGCTTTTGAGAGATTGATAGTATTGGCTATATTTTCAAATATTGCTTTTAGTTTTGGTAAAATGTTGGATGATTTTACGTTCGGCTATTTCTTTTGATTTTCAAATTAATTTGGTTGTTTTATTTTAAATTGGTGTCAAAATTATTTTATATATATATATATATATATACACACACATATATATATGAATATGTATTCGGCCAATTTACTGAGGTTAAAAAAATAAAAAAAAATTTCTAGTAATTTTTAAGCAAAACGAGCAGTGAACATTTCAGTTGGTATCAGAGCAATGTTCCTGTAAAGGACTGTGCCACCATCAGTGCCGAGAAGCTCAATCGTCAAGCATCTATCTTTAAGTTTACATGCTTTATATGATTATTATGATGCTACATATATGATTCCATGAATTATATGTTTACGTCACATGTTTAGTAGCTTTTTGGGAATATATGTTTTATATGCTTAAAATTGCTAAAATGGATTAGAATATGTTGCATGATAAATGATTTTTATCCTGCATGGTTGCATGATTTTGTTATGCTAAAAGATTAGATGTTATATGATTTTTATGCATGTTACGATGTGGAATAAGAAATTGTTATGATGTTCATGCATGTTGGCTTCGTAGTGGAATTGGACATGTTTAAGAATTTGATTATTGGACGTTAGGAAAGATTGAAAATGATTTGACCATATTGATTTTTGGGTCTTGGTACTGATATTTTACTTTTGGGGTCATAAGTTCTTTTCCCTCTTTAGCTTCAATGCTAAATGACAGTTATCTTTAGAAAGAGCAGGGGGAACAAGCACACTTGGAGAGCGCAGTACAACGGAGGGTTGTATGCTGCGTTCGGGAAGGATGAATCGCTCCCAAAAATGAATCTATTGATTCTCTCCCAATTGATTGGACCGTGCTTGAGTCAGGGAAGGAGTCCTACCCATGCTAGGACTCGAGATAGGGGGCCGGGGAGGAGTCCTAACAAGCTAGGATCGACTCCACCAGAGAAGGAACGCGCATGCGCGCATGGGGTACAGCAGCGCGCAGGGAAGATGGCTCGGCCAGGGGGCTTCGGTCTGGGCTAGGTCGAGTCACTAAGGTCCTAAGAGGGTGCACAAGGATCTGGTTCAGGGGCTGGTCCAGTGGCTAGGGTCCTAGGCGGGCTAAAATAGAGTCCTATCGCCTTAAGGAGTCTCGGCCATGGCATATTTTGATGTTATGGCTTCGATTCGAACTTGGGGTCAGGTCTTAGGGCAGCTAAGGGTTCACGAGATTCAAGGGGAGGGCTGGTTTGAGGTTGGCTCAAGCTGGCTTGAAGGTGACTCATAGAAAATCGAAGATGGCTCAAGGGTTTTAGGGCTTGGTTCGATTAAGGTTTTCTTTTGAACAAAATTTGAAACGTGGCTCACGGGGGTAGAGTCATGGTTCACGAGGGTTAATTTAATATAAAAGTATAAGTTTTTAATTTGGAAATTTTATATTAAAGTTTGGATTAATTCGGGATTAAAACACATTAAAAATGAATAATTAAGGAATAATTGAAAAGCCAAGAATTTAAACTAAATAAAATTGTGGTAAATTTAATTTAAGCTTAAATAATTATTTGGGATGTTTTAGAGTAATTGGAATTAAGAAAAAGTCAAATTCGAGGATTTTTACGTCTAGGGACAAAACGATAATTTTACTCCTAGAAAATAGTAAACGTCATGGCAGTGCTCTGAATGCTGTTTTATATGTTAAAATATTTATTTTAAATGTTTATGGATTTTTATGGTTTATTATGGAGATTAAAAGATATGTTGCATGCTTGGTTTAAAATAAAAACGATATTTATATGCATGATTTTATAAAGTGATGGAAATATGAAATGTTGAATGATGTGAAGGAATTGTGACTATTACGAATACGATGATATGTTAATACGTAAGGCCAAGACTCAGTTGACGGGTGAGAGTGTCGCTGATGTCCCCGCCGCCCAGTACTGTGGTTACATGTAGATGGATCCATCATCCCCAATACAAATACAAAAGTCACAATCAACGATTTGAATTCAACGAATATGAATATGTATATGTTTATGATGTATATGAATATGTTGATGATGATATGAATATGTTTAAGTTATGCATGATCATGAAAATGTTATTTTAAGTAAAAATATTTTCACCGTTGCATGTGATCTGTATACGTATTATGTTGTTATCAAGATTATGGTGTGTTGAGTCTTTAGACTCACTTGGTGTGATTGATGCAGGTGAGTTTGATGTTGATGGTAGTGGAAGTCTTGATGGTTGATCTGACTTGATTGAAGGTGCACATAACCCGAGGACCAGTGCTTATCTTTTCCGCACTTATGTTTATGTTTATGGTTAAAGATTTTCACGACTTTTTATGTAAGGCCCGAGATTTTATTACTGTAATCTGAGATTAATTTGAAATGATTTATTTATTAATTAAGATGATTATAAACGGAACGGATCAGACCGGGAGAACCGAAAGAAGATTTGACATGAAGTACAAGAAGAGTCCCCGCGCACATATGCGACAGGTATCGGCGCACATGCGCGAAGATTACAGAAGCATCGGCGCACATGCGCGAGATAAGGCGCGTATATGCGCGACCCGTCCAGAAACTTTGGCGCATATGCGCGAGATGAAGCGCACATATGCGCGAGTGGTTAAAAGTCGAGACCCGTAGGTCTCGCGCATATGCGCGGATTGTGTCGCGCATATGCGCGAGACGTGTTATGTGAAGGAGTGAGCCACTTGCCTTGCATGCACGAGATATGTATGTATATATATATACAATAACCGTCTTCTTCAGTGAAAAGGAAAAAGAAACAAAGGCTCCGAGGAATGCTTCACGTGAGATTTTAGAATTCGATTTACGAGAAATCCGCCCGTCTGATTTTGAATCCGACTTCGGTACTGAGTTTCTATCGACGCAGGCTACAACTGGATGTAAGTTTTGTTACGTTTAGGCATGATTTGAAATTATGATATTGTCAGAATTGAATATGAATCAGATATAGTGTTTCTGCTACAATAGGAATTGTATAACTGAAGTCAGATTAAAGAATAGACTGTTTATGCAATTGTTATGATTTTTGAAAGATATTGATTGGGATTTGATATCAGAGTTGTGTTGTTACTGATCTTAAGTGTACAGATATGGAGATTATGAATTGTACTGATACTGATTATGAATTCTGATCTTAAGTGTAAAGATATTGATTGGGATGTTGAGATTAACGGAGATATCGGGATCGTATTGTTATGCCGTCGAAACATCAGTTGATTTACAGTGATCAGATTCAGTAATTATTTCGATGATATCGTTGATATGAATTAGATTGTACCTTGTTCAGATATGGATCAGATTATATTCTGATTTGAGTATTTATTAGAACAAGTCCTGAATTGATTTATATACTGATATTGTATTTATGCGATTGTCATTGCCAGACTGGGTATGGACAGATTGGAGTACGAGACTTCGTCTTCATCAGACCGAGAAGAGAAAGGTATAAATTGATGTTAATTGGGAGATCGACTTGAGTTAGATTTAACTCGAGTTTCCCTAAACCACATACTTGTATGGTATTGTTTTTATACCTTTGTATTTTAATGATTATGTTTATTCTATTGAATTAGAAGTAGAAAGCAGAGAGCTATTGAGTGAGAGTCACTGACAGAGGGGTTAGGTTTTGACAGTATAGTCACTGACCCATTGCACATTGTTAGACTAGGCTTAGTCTTGGTAGATACGCCAAGGCACTGGACGTTTGGTGTATCGATATGCTTAAGATACAGACATTGTTCTTATTGTAGATTATTCGATACAGCTAGACCAAAGTCCAGAAATAAGAACGTACCGCCACCGCGAGTGATAGTAGTAGGTGGGAGACTTGTTACGTTCTTATTCACCGGGATCCCTAGATTAGAATGAGAGATGAGTCAAGTCTTAGATATCGAGACTAGGACTTGATTACAGAGTTGTATTGATTTATGTTTCGTAGATTACAATTCAGATATTATTTACAGATTGGTATTGATACATGTTGTTTGATTATGCTACATGTGATAAGATATAATTCATTCTTTTATGTTAATTCAGTTAACTGCATGTATACATTATTTATACTGGGATTTATTCTCACCGGAGTTATCCGGCTGTTGTCTTGTTTGTATGTGTGCATGACAACAGGTGGGACAGGATCGGGGTCAAGAAGACGATGAGAGGAGACAGATTAGAGTGGTGATTCCGAACTTATTGTAGATATGGTTTTAACACTTGGAATCTAGTAGTTGAACCTTAGTCTTTCATGATTATTGTACATTATTGTACTTCTATACTGAGATGTATATTAGTAAATTTTATTACGTTCCGCACTTGCATTTTTAAAAGAAAAATTTTTAGACCCTGTTTATCTAAATTGATAATTAACTCCCAAAGATGATTAAGAAGATGATTAGCGTCCGGGTCCCCACAACAGGTGGTATCAGAGCGATAGATCCTTTAGTCTGAGATAGAAGAGAATGAGCGGGGTAGATTGAGTTTTCTTTCCTTGCATGTGATTGCTAGCATGAGATTTATTTTAATGTTGACTTACATTGTGTGTGCTAGCATGACATTATGCTTTACTGCTTTAAAATACATGTTATCTAATTATCTGATTTGAATTGGTAATATGTATTATTGAGTATGAATCAGATTTGATTCTTGATCAGAGAAAGATTAGAACATATTTGTATTATTTGAGTACTAATGTTTTGATAAGCAGATATACCTCCACGGAGAATTCCAGAAAGGGGTAGTACTTCGACTGAACAGATAGATGTATCAGAAACTCAGATGGAAATACAGTTGGAAGAGTTTCAGTTATTTCAGCCGCCGATTCTGAGTGTTATCGAGACGTCTGAAGATTGTGAGAACTGGTTTGATGACATAGAAATACTGTTTGATTTATTTGATTATTCAGATGAGCAGAGAATTAAACTGATATTCCACCAGTTACGAGAGACTGCCAGGAGTTGGTGGATTACAAGTAAAAGAATGCTAGAACAGAGAGGTACAGTGATTTCGTGGGAAATATTCAGAACTGAATTTTATCGAAGATTTTTCTCAGTTTCGTACCGGGAGGATAAGAAAGCAGAGTTTGAGAATTTGAGACAAGGTCAACTGAATATTGAAGGATATGTTGCTAAATTCTCTACTCCACTGCGTTTTGCTCCTCATGTAATTGGGAATGATGAAGCTGTAGCGGATCAGTTCATCAGAGGATTGAACTCGGAGATAGTTGCATTGATGAATATGCAGCGACCTTACCATTTTGTTGATGCCTTGAGTAGAGCGAAGAGAGCGGAGGCGAGTCTGATTAGACAACTAAAAAGGGTGTGTGCGATGCAACCCCAGATACAGCAATCCCCTCTCCGATATGATCGAGGCAGCACGAGTGGAAAGCAAGATTTGCTGAAAGCTCGAAAGAAACAGTTTAAGAAGTTAGGGAGCGGACTGAGCGGTTCATCTAGCTCCAGTTGTTCGAGCTCGAATTATAATGGAGTTTACTGCAGAATGTGCGGAGGAAGACATCCCACGGAACAATGCCAGGGAGTGACTGGTAGTTGCCATATCTGTCGACAGTCTGGACATTTTGCAAGAGTCTGTCCATAGAGAGTTTCCCGCAGATTTCAGGGAGCTGGATCATCTGGGTGTGGTGATCGAGGAACAGACCCAGGGCACACTTGATGTTATAGTAACAGGTACTGATCTTTTACGATTATGTGGCTTATGTATTGATATATATACTAATGCATTTTCTACGATTATCTTTGACTGAGTTGCATTGATATATGCTGTACCTGTTGGGTCTGTATTTACTGTAGTATTGATTCCCTTATTTTTGGGAAAGAAAGATTGATATTGGAGATTTCTGTGAAATACCGTATACTACAGTAATATGAGAATAAGATTGAGTTAGATTATGAGGTACTTGTGTTTTCTGATTTGACCGCATTATTGATATAAATATGCTGAACAAGTACAGAACTATTATAGATTCCTTTCAGGAGAATATAAAATTCAGACCAGATATGGCTGATGAGTAGAAATTCCACGGTAAGGATTCTAGATCTAGAATTCCTTTGATATCTGTATTGTCTAAGACTCGATTGATACAGAAAGGAGCAGATGGTATCCTTATGTATTCAGTGGATGTACTGAAATCGAGCCTAGCATTGGCAGATTGCCGGTGATGTATGAGTTGGCTGATAATTGCCAGATAAGATTTCAGATTTGCCTTGTATTAGAAAGATGAATTTCAGAATTGAATCGATACCAGGTATTGGTTGTTGTTTTAGAATTCAGTACAGAATGATATTGAATGTACAAAATGACACTGAATGAAGTGAAAGAATTGAAAGATCAGTAGAAGAGTACTGGCCAGGAGTTACATCTTATTTAGTGTTTCTCTATGGCATGTTTCAGTATGTTTAGAGATATTCTGTTGATTTCATGCTGGTTGTATCTATGATATTTTGATATACTTGCAGCATCTGATTGACTGAATCGAATATCTGAAGATTGTATTGAATACTCTGAAAACTGTAATTATTGTATACAGAAATTATTCAGATATGAATTCTGCTTGAAACAGATTGTATTCAGAATATGCGATATCTGAAGTTAGTATACCGATTGATTTTGACATAGTTGAGATCAGAATCAGTGACTGAGAATGATACCATATCAGAGGGATCAGAAATATCAGAAATATCAGAAATGTCAGAATTGTCAGAAATTTATTTTTGGTCTGAGTTGGCAGGTTACCTTATACGATTGTTATTTTGTGTCTGCCTGAGTATTGTTATATTTTTACAGCAGTATTTAATACAGATCATTGTGAACCGTTGAGATTATATACAGATTATTTAAACCAAATCAGAGCTGAATTCGAGAATTACGGCAGTTCAGAGACTTAACCCGAATGTTCAGAACTTAATTTCAATAATCAGAGTAGAACATCGATCCGAGTGACAGATATGTGATTTTTACTGTATAAGAATGATTATCTTGTGACGTCAAATATTTCAGAATTGTACAACCGAATTTGATATCGATAATCAGAACCGAATACCAGGTAGGTATTTTTCTTTAATTTATATTATTAACTGATTTGTTTATACCAAATAGTTCGAATCTGAAATTGACAGATAGTGTCAGAAACACACAGTAGTGGATTCAGTTTTCATTTTGGTGACGGAGAATGCATAATATTCGGATAGACAGCTTTGATATAGACAGATTAAATCAGTTATGATAGAATTTGTACGGAAATGTTGGCAGGAATTGTACTAAAATATCTAAATCGCCAATAACTGAAGACAGAAAGATAGAAATCAGAAGATTTATTACAGAATTTGTATATTCTTGACTAGACATGGGGAGTATATTTCGATAAATTTCGTAATGAGACCACTGCAATACTTTCCAGATTGTGATATGATATGATTGTGATTGACAGATTATTTAATCTATATCTATTAGTTTGTACCAGATAACGTACAAACATGACCAAATGACACAGATCGATGTCAGAAAAGTGGTCAGAGTAACCAGAATGCCACAGTAGATTATATCAGATTGTGACTTTTGCTTGATTTTGTACTTGTGGCAGAATATATCACAAACTCCTTCGCATACTATCCAGATCTGAGAGATTATGAATAGAGCTATAGTGCTGGATGTTAGCACTAGTTAACACGATGCATTGTCACTTGGTGCAATGAGAATCATCAAATGAGTATTGGGATAACAACATACGAAGCATTGTACAATAAGTACTGCAGATTTCTTTGATATAAGAATAATATCTCGGAGATACATGAGATAGGGTCTGATATGGTCGGAGATATGACAAAGAAAAGGTAGTTAATCAGAAAAGAATGAAGATAGCTCAGACCAGACAGACTTAATATGCCAACGTCGGATGGTGACGATTGGTATTCGAGGCTGAAGATTTAATATATCCTTGAATAGGATAAACAGATTTGATAACAGCTGATGGTAGTGATTTGTTATGAGCTGTGGTTTGGTACATACGGATGTTATATAGCCAGTATTGCGAGATTGATTTTGTCAGAGCTATTTTGAGAGATAGAATCTAATATAAGATTGAGATTTCATAATGGATTCATTAAGATGAGTTTCTTATTTAAACTCGTTATACATTTCTTCTGATAGATCTGAATTGATTACTTACGAGTTCGAGGATGAACTCAGATCTAAGAGTGGGAGAAATGTAAGGCCCAAGATTTTATTACTGTAATCTGAGATTAATTTGAAATAATTTATTTATTAATTAAGATGATTATAAACGGATTGAATCAGACCGGGAGAACCGAAAGAAGATTTGACATGAAGTACAAGAAGAGTCCCCGCGCACATGCGCGACAGGTATCGGCGCACATGCGCGAAGATTACAGAAGCATCGGCTACATGCGCGAAGATTACAGAAGCATCGGCTACATGCGCGAGATAAGGCGCGCATATGCGCGACCCGTCCAGAAACTTTGGCGCATATGCGCGAGATGAAGCGCGCATATGCGCGAGTGGTTAAAAGTCGAGACCCGTAGGTCTCGCGCATATGCGCGGATTGTGTCGCGCATATGCGCGAGACGTGTTATGTGAAGGAGTGAGCCACTTGCCTTGCATGCACGAGATATGTATGTATATATATATACAATAACCGTCTTCTTCAGTAAAAAGGAAAAAGAAAGAAAGGCTCCGAGGAATGCTTCACGTGAGATTTTAGAATGCGATTTACGAGAAATCCGCCCGTCTGATTTTGAATCCGACTTCGGTACTGAGTTCCTATCGACGAAGGCTACAACTGGACGTAAGTTTTGTTACGTTTAGGCATGATTTGAAATTATGATATTGTCAGAATTGAATATGAATCAGATATAGTGTTTCTGCTACAATAGGCATTGTATAACTGAAGTCAGATTAAAGAATAGACTGTTTATGCAATTGTTATGATTTTTGAAAGATATTGATTGGGATTTGATATCAGAGTTGTGTTGTTACTGATCTTAAGTGTACAGATATGGAGATTATGAATTGTACTGATACTGATTATGAATTCTGATATTATATCTGGGATGTTGAGATTAACGGGGATATCGAGATCGTATTGTTATGCCGTCGAAACATCAGTTGATTTACAGTGATCAGATTCAGTAATTATTTCGATTATATCGTTGCTATGAATTAGATTGTACCTTGTTCAGATATGGATCAGATTATATACTGATTTGAGTATTGATCAGAACAAGTCTTGAATTGATTTATATACTGATATTGTATTTATGCGATTGTCATTGCCAGATTGGGTATGGACAGATTGGAGTACGAGACTTCGTCTTCATCAGACCGAGAAGAGAAATGTATAAATTGATGTTAATTGGGAGATCGACTTGAGTTAGATTTAACTCGAGTTTCCCTAAACCACATACTTGTATGGTATTGTTTTTATACCTTTGTATTTTAATGATTATGTTTATTCTATTGAATTAGAAGTAGAAAGCAGAGAGCTATTGAGTGAGAGTCACTGACAGAGGGGTTAGGTTTTGACAGTATAGTCACTGACCCATTGCACATTGTCAGACTAGGCTTAGTCTTGGTAGATACGCCAAGACACTGGACGTTTGGTGTATCGATATGCTTAAGATACAGACATTGTTCTTATTGTAGATTATTCGATACAGCTAGACCAAAGTCCAGAAATAAGAACGTACCGCCACCGCGACTGATAGTAGTAGGTGGGAGACTTGTTACGTTCTTATTCACCGGGATCCCTAGATTAGAATGAGAGATGAGTCAAGTCTTAGATATCGAGACTAGAACTTGATTACAGAGTTGTATTGATTTATGTTTCGTAGATTACAATTCAGATATTATTTACAGATTGGTATTGGTACATGTTGTTTGATTATGCTACATGTGATAAGATATAATTCATTCTTTTATGTTAATTCAGTTAACTGCATGTATACATTATTTATACTGGGATTTATTCTCATCGGAGTTATCCGACTGTTGTCTTGTTTGTATGTGTGCATGACAACAGGTGGGACAGGATCGGGGTCAAGAAGACGATGAGAGGAGACAGATTAGAGTGGTGATTCCGAACTTATTGTAGATATGGTTTTAACACTTGGAATCTAGTAGTTGAACCTTAGTCTAGTTTCATGATTATTGTACATTATTGTACTTCTATACTGAGATGTATATTAGTAAATTCCATTACGTTCCGCACTTGCATTTTAAAAAGAAAAATTTTTAGACCATGTTTATCTGAATTGATAATTAACTCCCAAAGATGATTAGCGTCCGTGTCCCCACATTTTATTTATAGTTTTGAGAGGTTTTTGAGAGGTTGATAGTATTGGCTATATTTTTAAATATTGCTTTTAGTTTTGGTAAAATGTTGGATGATTTTACGTTCGACTATTTCCTTTGATTTTCAAATTTAGTTGGTTGTTTTATTTTAAATTGGTGTCAAAAATGTTATATATATATGAATATGTATTCGGCCGATTTAATGAGGTTAAAAAAAAATTTCTAACACTTTTTAAGCAAAACGAGTAGTGGACCTTTCAATCCCATCAACTCTCGATATGACAAAAAGTTTTTAAATTGTCCTAAGTCAAAACAGCTTTCCGAAAACTAAGAGCTAAAAGTTGCAAAAACAAAGAAACATTAAATGGACATTTAATGAAATGTACATCGTCTGAGAGCGACAAGTCCATTCTATCGGAAACTTGTACAAGTGATTGTTCAAAAGCTTTATCCGACCGTTGGAAGCTTTCAACTATATATAGATGTAGATTCAAATTCAAGTAATACAACATACACAACTCTCGTGCATATTTCAACTCTACATTATCAAAATGTTTGAGCACTCATACAAGAAATACATCAAATTGCCTCATACATCACACGCTTATTAGAATTATATCAAATCATCAAGGATCAAATTTGTGCTACATTAAAAACTCAAGTCGTCAAGTACGACCATTGGATTTTGTATTTGTTGTCTGGTGAATCGAGGGTTCTTAAATATCGAGAAGTGTAAATTGATCACTAAGAGTTCCAAAACAGTGGTATCAGAGTGGGTTTTTGTTGAATTCTAATAACTATACTTTTAAATGACATCGTTTAACAAAATTCTTATGTTGAGCGAGATCAAGACTTGTATAACGACCAAAGAGATCTGAGAGAAGTTGACTCAACTCTACAAGAGCAATGATCAAACCAAGAAGAACAAGCTGACTGTTGCAATCCAAAAGTTCGACAATACCGAGATAAAGCCCAACGAGACTCTTAATATGTTCAATGAACGGTTTATAATATCATTATTGAAATTAATTTTCTTGATAAAGAATACTTTAATCGTGAGATTGCACTGAAAATTATGAAAACATTTCCCAAAGAATGGGTCGCGAAGACGATGGCTGTGAGAGAGTCCATAGATCACAAACAATTTGAGTAGCACGACCTATTTGTTGACCTCAAAGCTTATGAGTTCGAGCTAGGGATCCGGACAGAAAATGAACCATCCACTCACAACCAACCAAAGCTCCAGACACCATAACCCCAACTCCAACTGTCAATGAAGAAGCCTCTAGCATAAAATATGTTAACCAGATAAACAATGAGGTTATGCATATATTTATTAAGAAATTTTTCAAATTCATGAAGAAAAATAAATCTAAATTTAATTTTTATCATAATAAGGTCAAGCTGATGATAATGAAGCTTGTTTTTACTGTGGGAAGCAATGTCATTTCATTGTAGACTGCAAATGGACAAATTAAGATGATAAAAAGTCATTTGAGAAGAGATGGTCCAAAGATGACGAGATCTTTCAAGAAGAAGACATATAAAAAAGTACTTGTTTTTGATGAGTCAAAAAACAAATGGGCCGACTCAGATTCAGACCAGTCTAGCTCAGACAGTGAGAGTGATGATGAGAAGATCTAGTGTTTCATGACAGTTGTTGACTAGAGACTTCAGATATTGAGCTGAAAACTGCCGATGGTATGGTATTTAACTTTGACTCTAGAGGATCTTATCATGGATCTGCATGACATGGTTGATGATTTTATAAGACTCTTGCAATCATTTGAAGCCAAAGCAGAAATTAAAAAGCTTTCATATAAGTCAACCAACTCTAGCCGTTTACAACAAAAGGAAGTTGACGGTCAGACAGTGAAAATCAATTTGCTAGCTGTTGAAAATGATGTTATGTGTAGAGTGTTCCAAGCAAATTTAAATGAAAATAACCGGTTGACACTTTTAGTAAAATCTTGGAACAAGTCTTCTGCCTCCATCAAGAAAATGCACGAGTTGCACAAACCAGTCAATGATAGAACTGGGCTTGGTTTTGACAGTAATGAGTGTTGTAATTCTGAGTTAAAACTCAATCGTGTCTAGAAAATGGAAAATCTAAAATGATAAACTTTGTCAGGTCTAACACGATATATAAACACGATTAGCCCAAAGTTCAACACAGCCAAACTGTAAATTTATAAAACAGGGCCAAGCATTGTGGCTTAGGCTATATCGAACCGGAGAATTCTAAGTCCAACCATACATTGCTTAAATGCAAACCAAGCCTAGCCACTCACAACGACTCAAACTGGTTCTATAAAAAACCAAGTCCAATTAGACATTACTCTATGAAGAGTCTTGAAGAGGAAGTCTGTCTGTTACCACAATTTTAGACTTGTTTAAAAGAGATATAAACTGAACGGGAAGAATGAATGGCCCGAACTACATTCGGTAAGAGAGAGAACATATCACACATACTCATAGGTTTATGCAAAAGTTCGTACTCTTTTATATATACACACTAGTAAGCCGGTAAGGCTAATTCAATTATGGATCCCGAAAGGGCTAATCTGATCAAGTGTCAACTAGATTTGGGTACCAAAAGCTTATTTTAATGGTTGCAAGTACTAAAGAAAAAAATTCTCACAGAATCTATCTGGTTTATGGACAGTGGATAATCCAGACATATTACTGAAAATATCAAGTTGTTATCCAAAGTCATTGACAACAAAGAGCCAAGAATCACATTTGGTGATAACTCTAAGGGTAAGGCTGTCGGTAAGCGTAAGATTATCTATGACAAAATCATCAAAAATATCTTACTAATTGAAAATATATGCTACAACTTGATTAGCTTAAGCCAACTTTGTGATAGTGGCTATTCAGTAGAGTTTCACAAACACACTTGCACTGTTAAATCTCCAAATGGTGATATTATGCTAACCGAACTAAGAGAACAAAACACCTATAAATTGAGCTGAAATGATAATAATCTTGTTGTTTCTACATGTTTTGTTGCATTGTATCGAAATAAGAAATGGCTTTGACATAAACGATTCAATCATTTAAATTTCAAATTTATTTCCAATTTTAGCAAAAAAAAAAATGGTATCACGATTGCATAACATTGATTTTATCAAAGATAAATCATGTTATGCATGTCAGTTAGGCAAACAGGTCAGATTGAATTTCAAGAACAAAAGAAATACATCAACAACTCGATGTCTTTAACTTCTACACATAGATCTATCTGGTCCAATACCTGTGATGAACCTACCTCGGTGATTGTTGATGATTTTTCAAGGTTAACATGGGTGATCTTCTTGATTTCTAAATATCAGGCTGATGCCTGGCTAATCAAGCTACTAAGGAGATTACAAACTGAGAGAATTGTCATGGTAGATAGGATAATGAGTGACAGAAGCACTAAGTTGACCAAAAAAAATCCTCTCAACCTATCTAGAAGATAATGATATCAAGCATGAGCTTTCAACCACAAGATCACCTCAACAAAATCATGTTGCTGAGAAAAAAACATGACACTAATAGAGACGGCTCGAACCATGCTATCAGAATTTGATATCTCTCAAAGGTTTTGGAAAGAAGCTGTCAGCACTGCATGCTACACAAAAAACAAATCATGATAAAAAGAATCAGGAAAAGACTCCCTATGAGACCTAGAAAGACAAATAGCAGGAAATATCATATTTTCGTTATTCAATTGTAAGTGCTTCATTCATAATAATTGTAAAACACATTATTCCATGTTGATGCTAAATGATGCTGGTGTTTTTTTAGGATATTCGGTTAGTAAAGCTTATAGAGTATACAACTATAGAGCTCCAACCATTGAAGAATCTATGCATGTGGCTTTTGATGAATCTTCTGTCCCTCGTGATAATACCAGTATCAATATACATGATGTAAGAAATATATTAGATACTAATAATATTGATTCTAACAGTGACCATGAGACAGATTTGAGAATAACGGCAGAAATCACTCTTGAACAACATTGAACAATCAACAACAAGAAATTCATCAAATGGAGGATGATGTTGAAAAAAATGAAGATCCAACCGTACATTAGCCATATCCAAATCCATTTGGACCAAGTCTCTTGTGGAATAATAATCATCCATTCGAGCTGGTCATCATTAACCCAACCGTTCCTCTTAGAATTAGGAAACAAATGATAAATGAGTTCATGCATCATGCCTTTGTATCCCAACTTGAACATAAGACAAGATATGGAGCCTTGGGTGATTCAAACTAGATAGATATTATGCAAGAAGAACTTAATCAGTTTGTGAGAAGTGATGTTTGGAATATATCTCCTCGACCTTCCAATCCACATATTATTTGAACTAGATGGATATTTAGGAATAAAAAGGATGAGAATGGATCAGTAGTAATAAAAAAATCAAGATTAATTGCACAAGGATATAAACATGAATAAAGAATAGACTTTGATGAATCATTTGCTCCTGTAGCTAGACTTGAAGCCATTATAATATTTCTTTCCTATGTTGCCTTTAAAGACTTTAAGGTTTATCAAATGAATGTTAAGTTGTTGTTTCTTAATGGTTTGATTAATGAAGAAGTTTATTTTGAAGAAGCTCCTAGATTTTTGAGTCACATTCATCCAAACTATGTTTATAAACTTGATATAACATTATATGCTTTAAAACAAGCTACTTGTGCATAGCATGACACATTATCTAATTCTTACTTTACCATGAATTTGTGATTTAAAGGTTGATAAAACCTTATTAAAATTTGTTAAGGGTGACCATGTTTTACTTGTTCAAATCTATGTGGATAACCTAGTTTTTAGTTCAACTAATCCAAAACTTTGTGAATGGTTTTCCAAAATGATGCAAGAAAAGTTTGAAATGAGCATGATGGGAGAACTTACATTATCTTCCTTCGATTACAAGTCAAACAACTTGAAAATGCCATCTTCATCAGCTAGACCAACTATACAAAATATCTACTCAAAAAGTTTGGCATGAAGAATTGTGTAATTTCCACTACCCCAATGAGCTCATCAATCAAGCTAGAAAAAGATAAAGGGTAAATATCAGTTGACATAACAATGTGCAGAGGCTTAATAGGACCACTTCTATATCTGACTGCCAGGAGACCAAATATCATGTTTCATGTTTGCTTTCAGGTTAATCCTAAACAATCTCATTATACTTCAGCCAAACACATTCTTAAATATTTTAAGGGTAATTCATGTGTAGGTCTTTGGTATCCCGAAGACTCATTTTTAATCTTATTGGCTATTCAGATGCAGATTATATAAGATGCAAGGTTGATAGAAAGAGAACCAGTGGATCATGTCGATTCTGGAGAAACATAATGATATTTTGCTTCAATGAAAAGGAAACATCAATTGCTACATCAACAGTTGAAGCAGAATATGCAGCCGCTCTATGCATATTTACTATGGATTCAAGAATAATTAAGAGATTATGGAATTTAGGCCGCTGAATACCAAATCTTCTGTGATAATACAAGTGCAAGAGCAATCACATACAATCTTGTTCTTTATTCTCGGACCAAGCATATTGATATAAGACATCATTTCATCCGAGATAATGTAATGAAGTAGAACATCCGGCTTGAGTACATTTCAATTGATCAACAAGCAGCAAACATTTTTACTAAGACACTACCCGATGCTAAGTTTTCTGATTTTTGTAATATTCTTGACTTAGTTGATTTAAATCAGTGCATATATTTAAGTGGAAAAAATTTGAGTTAAAAACAATTAATCAAACCAGTATACAATTATGACCGCTCCGATCTAAAATTGTGAAATCTTATTTTATCGTAGCTCTAATCGGTCCGTCCCTCTTCAGACACATCAATCATTTTTTAATGGTCCGAAATTTCATTATTTCTATCTTTTTAAATTTTGAATTAATTATATACTTATTATTTTGACAGTTATTATCAACTTCCAAAATATATTTATTTTTACCCGGATATATGAACCGCATAAAGTCGCTTTTTTAGTTTAAAAATTTAAAATTTTAAACCAATGACATACAGTTATGTAGATTGTCATGTTTATCAAATTGGAACGTATATATCTTTCATATTTTGCAACTTCATCTATTTCCGATTACCTTCGAACTTCCAACTTCCATACCTATCTTGCTCTCTTGTTTATCTTGCATTCTAATCGCTATACAGTTCAAGTCAAGCCGTTTCACCCAAATCATTTCAAGATGACTGCATACTTTGCAGAAATCTTGCCATCAACTTCGAATCTGTGCTGGCCATGAAGAACGAGGCCATGATGAAGATGTTCAAAATGCTTGAAGCATTGGGGCTCCGCAAGTTTCTTGGATCCAGCTTTCAATTAGCTGTAACCTCTTTGAACAAGCTCTTTGAGACTTCTAAGATGGAACATAGATCAGTTTGATGCACTGTTAGTGGTTCAAAAATTTATATCTCACATATATTGTTCACTGAAATATTTGATCTGCCAATGGTTGGACTCACATCATTTTCCTCTACCAAATGACAATGCTGACCAATGGAGAACAGGGTTCACCATTTCTGGCTCTTCTATGGATAATCCCACTGCTCATAAGAAGAATCTCAAACCAGAATACATATTGCTGGCAGATATCATGAGCAAGCCTCTACTGTCAAAGCTAGGACGTTTGGAAAAGTTACCATAAAAAATTCTGACCTTGGCAACCATTGCCTCAACACTCAATGTTAATTAGTCAGATATATTCTACAAGATATTCACAACCATGGTAAAGAAAGAGGCACAATCTCCGGGTTTGACATCCCATTGTGCTATCTCCTAGAACAAATGAAAGTCAAGTTGTTGGATGCTACAAAAATCCACAAAATCAAGATGCTGGATAGGAACTTTGTAGAAGCATTTTCTAAGAAGAATATTCCAACGGTTGAGGAACTTCTCACCATCAATATTGAGAAGGGCGAGGAACAAGAAAAGAAGAAAGAAATAAACAAGCCAATTGCCAAGGCTTCCAAGGCTAAACTCTAGCATATGAAATAAAGTGGAAAATGATACTTTCATCTTATTACGATTCAGACTTTGCAAGAGAGAAGATTCCCCTAACTCAAGTGTTCAGTGTTCAGCGCCTTCAAGATGATAGCCAAATCCAATCCGGCTACTGAACACAAAGAATAGGCTGAAAAGCCTAAGGCCAAAAGAATCAAACTAATCAAGCATGTGAATTGTAAGGTCCAAGAATTTAATTCATGTAACCTGAATGCATGCAATCTACGATTTTATTTCATTATGTGTTTAATTATTTTTATGCATTTTATGAATAATTATTGCATGATAGGACTTATTTGATGGTATTTTTAAAATTTCATGCATTAAGATTTTTAAGTTGCATTTCGAGCTCGAACGAGGAACGGAGACCGGGGAATTATCAGGAAAATTGTTTTATTACATGATTAATTTTTATTAATCAATATGAGGTGTTTTAAATGTATTTTTCAAGAAATGGGCTTTGTGGGGTATTTTTACCCGTCAGAGCATATTTTTTAGCGGTACGTAAATTTTATCGAATCGGGGGACTTTTTGAGGGTTTAGGTAATATTTTTAAAAATTTTACAAAATGAAATATTTTTCGGGAGTGTGTTTGGGTTTGATGGGCCTATTTTTAAGCTTAGTGGGCTCAAAACTCTTTTTAAACTTTTTAAATGATAAATTAAGTCCCATTAGCTTGTAATGTTCTTTTTAATTATCACTAACCTATTCCTAAACATAAATATAAACCTAAACTAATCATCCGACCACCCCCTCCACTCAAAAATTTTCTCTCAGCCTCCAGCAGCTTTTCACTTAAAGGGTGACAGCCCCCATCGGCCAAGCATTTTCTTGCAAGAAAATTCCCCCGGCGCTTCCTCGACGCTTGTTTCTCCGACGTTATTGCGTATATTGCATCAAGGCACGCTTGCATCTCATTTTCTCTTCACTCACGCTATATATATACTGAAATACACAATTATGCATGTTCATATTTCGATCTTTCTTGTGGTTACATTTTGTGAAAGGTTTGACATGAATAATTCGAGTTTTCTTACATGAATCTCACGTTCTTTGTGTCGTTGCGAAGGGCTGCTATTTGTGTGTATTTCAAGGGCTGTTCTTGGTGGTAAGGAGGTGCCATTATGCTGGAGTTGGAGGTTAGTGGAGAATTAAAGAGGGCCAATCGTTGATCTGTGAGGAGGGATCACGTTTTTTAGGGTAGATCGAGTGTTGAGTGAGCCGCCTGCCTAAGGGACCGTTCCGGGCCATGGACCAGACCCTGTTGGGTCTGAGTCATGGCTTCTAGTGGGCTGCAAGCTATTGGACTCGCATTTGGAACCGCTGACATCGTGGAGTTGAGGTGGCCGCTTGGGTGATCCTTTGGCGTCTAGCGTTTCATGGGCGATCTGTGACTAGCATGGGGTTGTAGCCGTGGTTCTTGTAGGTCCAGTAGGGTATAGTCTTGGTCCTGGGTTGGCTGGTTCGTGGTCGATTTGCTTGGGCGTGAGCTAGGGACGAGAATTCTCAAGTTGAGGGAACGAGGGTTTGTTCTTAGGCTGTGCAAAAAAAAAAAATGTATTTCCAGGGGTTGTTCGAAGAGTTTAGGGGTCTGGTCTTGAGGTTTTAGGGCCTTTAGATGTGTATAAGGTGGTAAAAAAAATTGGGAGAAATTTGGTTAAGTTTCGGTTCAATTCAGGTTAAAACCGGGACCTCGATCCAATTTTTAAAACAAATCGATTAAATTTTGAAACGTGCCCGAGTTTACGTATGTTTTGGGATGTTTTAAGGGGTTTGGTAAGTTTCGAGTCAAATTTTAGAGGTCCAGGGGTAAAACGATCATTTTGGGTATCCGGGGGCAAAATGGTAATTTTGCACCCGGGGTGAGATTTTGGTCCTGGCAATGCCCTGAGCACATTTTATCATGTTTTAAATGTTTATGCACCATGTTTATGATTTTTATGTAATTACGAAAAATACGGTGCATGCTTGGTTTCAAGAAAAAGTTATGTATATGCATGTTTTTATTAAGTGGTGAATATGAAGATGTTTTTAAAGGATGAGAGTTGGTTGTGACTGACGATATATATGTATATGATGACATGAGATATTATGAGCTGAGGCCATGGCTCAGTGGACGGGTAATGCTATCGCTGATGTCCCCGCCGCCGGGTACCATGGTTATACGTAGATGGATCCATCGAATAGAGCTGATACGAAAGTCAGAACTAATGAACTGAATTCAATTAAAAGAAAATGTATATGTATCTGATGACATGATGAGACATGCTTTGACACGTTACGATTTTATACGACACGTTTATGTTACGCTTTTAAATTCATGAAATATATGTTGGTTATGGTACTTTTCACTGCTGTGTGCTATGTATATGTACTTGTTATTCCTGGTACAGGAGTGAGTCTTTAGACTCACTAGGCGTGTATGATGCAGGTGAGCATGATGTTGAGGGGACTGGAGGTGCCGAACTCTGAGTAGGCAGACCTGGTGGGATGACACGACCCGAGGACCACATGTTTTTCGCATTTTGATTTTTGAGATTTGAGAGGATATGAACATTTTTATACCCTGGTTTTGATCCGCTGGTGATTTTAAGATTTTTACTCGCTTATGTTTACATACATTTTTGGATGAGTTTGGCTATTTTAAACTTCACAATTTTTACTATCAAATATTTAAAATTATTTTTAAATATCATATTTTTCAGTAGAGCGCATGCATGCAAAACATTTAAGTAATATTTCGAAAATGTGAGCTTTTTTTAGAAAATAATAATAATATTTCGGCACTTTTAAATTAGTAGACGTTACAGTTGGTATCAGAGCAAGGGTCCTGTATAGGGTTGTGCCACCGCCAGCTTCTGCCTTCAGTCTTCAAGACTCAAGTCTATAAGCTTTTATGTTTTAAATGATTTACTGTTATCACCTGCATGTTAACATGATTTACGCTCTACGATGATTTACTGTACATGCTTAACTGCTTTTACGATTTAAGGATTTGTTATTTTAAAATCTAGATTAATTGCCTGATGGGTTACGTTTATAAATTAGACTGTATTCCGATATGTCTCCCAGACGTGCTCCCAGTACAGATAGGCATGATGAGATTCCTGGAGGTGAAAAAGGATCTCCACCACCACCGCCAGGAGACCCATCTACCCGAGTACTTGAGGGGATAGCGAGGCTCATGGAGCAGGCCCAGCAAGGCCAGCAGATACGCCGTCAGCAGACCGATGTTTATGAGCAGTTCCGTCGGCTTAACCCGAAGGAGTTCGGGGGTACCACCGATCCATTCGTGGCAGAGGATGTATTATGTATCTGGAGTTGCATTTTGTGTACCTACAGATGAGGGATGGCGACCGGGCCAAGTGCGCCATTTATATGCTGAGGGATGATGCGTCCATTTGGTGGGAGGGAGCTGCACATGCAGTGGATGTGGCTACTCTCACTTGGGCCAGATTTAGGGAGATGTTCTTCGGGAAGTATTTTCCAGCTGACGTCAGGGGTCGCCTGACGAGGGAGTTCATGAGTCTCCAGCAGGGGGACTTATCTGTGGCGGAGTTTATCCGCAAGTTTGACAGGGGCTGCCATTTTGTGCCCATGATAGCGAGAGATGTCGCCTAGAAGATGAGGCATTTTTTAGATGGACTGAGACCCACCCTTCTCCGGTACGTCATGCTGATGAGGCCGGCAGGTTATGATGAGGCCACAGCCTGCGCTTTTCAGGCGGAGCAGGCTCTTCGGAACATAGAATATGAGATGCAGAGGAAGCGGCATTAGACTCAGTCCAGTTCCCAGCCGCAGAAAAAGCAGTTTACTAGGCCACCAAGATAGCAGGGAAAACAGAAGCCCCAAGGGCAGTTTAGGAGGCCACAGCAGCAGCAAAAGAGACCTCTTCAGGCGCCAGGGGCGCCTAAGCCATTTGACAGGCAGCCATGCCCACACTGCAGCAGGTTCCATTTCGGCAAGTGCATGTGGGGGACCTTTAAATGCTTCGTTTGTAGACAGGAGAGCCATAAAGTAGCGGATTGCCCTAGGAGCAAGGGCCCCACTACTGGCCGAGCTTATGTGATACATGCCGAGGAGGCTGAGGCTGAGCCAGACTCGACACTGATTACTGGTAACCCTTTTGTTTAAAATTTCACTTTATCGCACAATTGCATGGATTTTATGCTTGCATGAGGATTAAATTTTTGGATTGATAACATAGAAGGAATTAGGATTCATGCTCTACCTAATTGGGATGAAGAATTTAATTGTTTGATTTGAGAAATTTTAGGGATCCAATTGTAATAACCGATAATTTGAGGACCTAATTGATAAAAATCGATATTTTTGGGGACTAATTTCGAAACTTCTGTGATTTTGAGGATTTAATTGTGACTTTCTGAAATTTTTCAAAATTTTGGTATTTGAATTCGAAAATGAGAAAAGGGTCATATTGCAAATTCGGAAATTTTAGAGGGGTCATGTTGTAATTTTCGAAAAGTTGAAGGACCAAAGTGCAATTTTCGAAACTTTAATGGGCTAAATTGTAATTTTTGATTTTTATGAGGATTAATTTGGAATTATTGGGAACGATGTTTGGGTTAACTCAGTGATTTTTTGAGGATTTTGGGTTAATTGTCGATAAGAAATTCATTAAGTTCAACACTATTAGATTTGATGGTATGTTTTGTCGCAGGGAGGATATATATTGCAGGTGTAGCCACGCATGCACGACTAGATTCAGGGGCTACATATTCGTTTATATCCGATTCTTTCGTCAAGCGACAAGGAATCATACCAGTAGAGATGTATTCAGGGTTCAGAGTATCGATCCCATCTGAGGATCAGATGTTCACTTCCCAGATAATGAAGAGATTGGAGCTTCGGTTACAGAAGTATACGGTGCAGGCAAATTTTATGGTACTACCATTTCTGGAGTTCGACATCATCTTGGGTATGGACTGGCTATCTTCTCATAGTGTAGTCATAGATTTTTGACAGAGGTCAGTGTCTGTCAGACCGCCCAGTTGGAATTCGTTTGTTTTCGAGGCAGCTAGACATCAGCAGATGCCGCACATCATATCCTGCTTGTGTGCTAGTAAACTTATGAGGAGAGGCTACCAGGCATTTTTGGACAGCATCGTGTCAGTGTCTGAGCCAGTCGAGCAGAGGCTAGAGGACGTTGATGTGGTCAGGGAGTTCCCCAGTGTTTTTCCTGACGATGTTTCAGACATCTTACCAGACAAAGAGGTGGACTTTTCGATTGAGCTTATGCCAGGCACAATGCCGATATCTAAAGCACCCTATTGGTTAGTGCCTGCAGAGATGAAGGAGCTAAAAGATCATATTCAGGATCTGTTAGAAAAGGGTTTCATCCGCCCTAGCTTTTCTCCTTGGTGCACCAGTTCTGTTTGTCAAGAAGAAGTATGGCAGCATGCGACTGTGTATTGACTACCAAGAGCTGAACAGGGTCATAGTCAAGAATAAGTATCCGTTGCCAAGGATCGAGGACTTATTTGATCAGCTTCAGGGAGCATCAATGTTCTCCAAGATAGACCTCCGATCCGGATACCATCAGCTGAAGGTGAGGGAGTTTGACGTGCATAAGACAGCCTTTCGGACGCGTTATGGGCAGTACGAGTTTTTGGTGATGCCCTTCGGCCTGACGAACGCGCCAACGATTTTCATGGATCTCATGAATCGCGTGTCTCAGCCATACTTGGATCAGTTCGTCATAGTTTTTATTGACGATATCCTGATATATTCGAAGAGCAGGGAGGAGCACAGTCAGCACCTGAGGACAGTAGTGCAGACTCTATAGGACAGACGGCTGTATGCCAAGTTCAGTAAGTGTGAGTTCTGGCTTGACAGAGTGGCATTCTTAGGACACATTGTATCTCAGGATGGTATAGAAGTCGACCCCAATAAGGTCGAGCCAGTCAGAGATTGGCCAGTACCTAAGAGCGTGACAGAGATCCGTAGTTTCTTGGGTTTGGCAGGTTACTACAGGAAGTTCATTCGGGGCTTCTCTTCTATTGCGGTGCCAAGTTTATCTGGGAACCTGAGTGTCAGGAGAGCTTTGACAAACTGAAGCTAGCGTTGACCACTGCACCAGTACTAGCTATGCCATCAGGACAAGTAGAGTTTATGGTTTATACAGATGCATTGAAGCTTGGTTTGGGCGCGGTTCTGATGCAATAGGACAGAGTGATAGCCTACGCATCCAGACAACTGAAGGTCCATGAGAAGAATTATCCGACTCATGACCTCGAGCTAGCAGCAGTGGTATTTGCCCTGATGATCTGGAGACACTATCTGTATGGGGAGAAGTGCAATTTTACTGACCATAAGAGCCTGAAGTACTTCTTCCCACAGAAAGAGCTGAATATGCGACAGAGGAGGTGGCTTGTGCTGGTGAAGGATTATGATTGTGACATTAACTACCATCCGGGTAAGGCTAATGTGGTTATGGACGCTTTGAGCAGGAAGCACGCAGTGATTACTAATTTGTCAGTGCAGAGACCGCTACAGGTTGAGATTCAGAGATTTGAGCTTGCAGTTTATGCCAAGGGCGAGGCCCCAAATCTTGCTACTCTGACAGTACAGCCGACTCTGAAAGACAGAATTCGAGCAGGGCAGACTTCTGAGGAGCAGTTACAGAGGTGTAGATAGAGGGACGAGGCTAAGGGCCAAAGACTGTATACAGTTGTGGACGGAATAGTCAGATATAGGGACCGCCTATGGGTTCCTGACAGTGATTCTCTTAGAGCAGCTATCTTGAGCAAGGCCCACAGCACCCCGTACTCCATCAATCCAGGGAGTACGAAGATATATAAGGATTTACAGATTCTGTATTGATGGTCGGGCATGAAGCGGGATATTCTGCGATTCGTCTCCGAGTGTTTGACTTGTCAGCAGGTTTGAAATTTTCTAAAATTGCAATTTCACCCCTAAAGTTCTGAATTTTCTTCAATTTAGTCCCTATTTTTTCGAAATTGAAATCTAGCCCCCAAAATTTTTGAATTTCAGGCTCTAAAATTCTCGAAATTTATCCCTTTGATCCTCAAAAATATCGGAAATGCAAAAACAGCCCCTACACTTTCGAATTTTTGCAAGTAATTTTGGTTATTGCATTCTGGTCCTAAAAGCTCTTAATTAAATCAATTCAACTCTTAAGTCCACCTGTTAGAACATGCAATCTATTTTATTCTAAGTTCATAATCCCGAAAATAAATCCTACAAACAACTTAATATCCTATGCAATCGGGGCGATAAATAAAAATTTTAAACATAAGGGTTACCGGTGATCATTTCGAGTTTGGCTCAGCCTCAGCCTCTGCCTCC
Organism: Primulina tabacum; assembly: GCF_025594145.1. Lineage (NCBI taxonomy): Eukaryota > Viridiplantae > Streptophyta > Magnoliopsida > Lamiales > Gesneriaceae > Primulina > Primulina tabacum. Next base: position 8,601,364 of record NC_134562.1, read on the forward strand.
TCGACATGCATCACATAGGCCCTGCCAATAGTGGGGCTCTTGTTCCTAGGGTAATCAGTTGCTTTGTGGCCTTCCTCTTTACAAATGAAACACTTGAAGGTTCCCTACATGAACCTACCATAGTGGAACCGGTTGCACTACTTGCACGGCTGTCTCTCCTCCGGCTTAGGAGTCCCTGGAGCCTGTGGTGGCCTCTGCTATCCAGGCCTCTTGAACTAACCTTGGGGCTTCTGCTGCCCCTGAGGCCTGGGTGGTCTGTGAATTGCTTTTTCTGTGGCTGCGAGCTCTGCTGGGCCTGATGCCTCTTCCGCTGCATCTCGGCGTCAATATCTCTCCGGGCTTGTTCTGCTTGAAAAACACACGTGGTGGCAGCATCGTGGGTATCCGGTCTCATCAGCATAACGTCCCGACGAATAGTGGGTCTGAGGCCATCCATAAAGTGCCTCAGCTTCTCCGCTGCATCCCTCGCAATAAGGGGCATAAAGTGACAGCCCCTATCAAAGCTCCGGATAAACTCCGCCACAGATAGATCTCCTTGTAAGAGACTCATGAACTCATTCTTCAGCCTTCCCCTAACATCCGCTAGAAGTATTTGTTATAGAATATGTCCTTGAACTGACCCCATGTAAGAGTAGCAAAATCTACCCCGTGTGCTGCTCAGTCCCACCATAGGGATGCATCATCCCTCATCATGTAGGTGGCGCATCTGACTCTGTCGCCATCCCTCATCTCTAAGTACTGAAAGTGTAGCTGCAATGACCGTATCCAAACCTCCGCCACAAAAGGGTCAGTAGTACCCCTGAACTCCTTTGGGTTGAGCCATCTGAACTGCTCATAGAAGTCAGGGGTCTGGGAGCCTATTGTGCCTGCTCCATCAGTCTCGCAATACCCTCAAGAACTCGGGTAGCTGCGTCTCCTGGCCGTGGTTGTGGTGGTGGTGGTGGTGGTGGAAGGCCTCTATTGCCTCTAGAAGTATCATCCTGTCTGTCAGTGCTAGGGGCGCTTCTAGGAGGCATAGTATCTGAATATATTCCAAATTCTAAACGTAACTCATCATGCAATTTAATCTATTTTTCAAAATATTTAATACTTATATCATGTAAACAGCTAAACATATGCTGTAAATCACTGAAAAAATCATATATCATGTACATATGCTGGTGATAGCATAAAACTTTCAAAACATTTTAAAACATGCAAACTTACAGACTTGAGGCTTGATGACTGAGCGGCTGAAGCTGGCGGTGGCACAAACCATTACAGGAACCCTTGCTCTGATACCAACTGAAACGTCTACTACTTAAAATACTACTAGAAAATTTTTTTTGTAAACTAAATCTAAAAAATTTACATTTAAATGTATGCATGCAATAACAGCTGTCAACCACCCGTTTTAAAATAAAAGAATTCAACTACTTGTAAAAATATTGCAGTTAAAAATAAGAGAAATCGTCAAACCCTAGATTGTCGTGTAAAATAAATCAAATGTGAAGAATGTAAAAATCTTGACAAACCATCGACATGTAAAATCGAAAGTGTATGAAAATATCCATGCTCACTCTTAACTCATAAACATAATGTGTGGAAAAATTATTGTCCTCGGGTTAGCGTGCGCACATCCAGCTCCGCCTACTCAGTCTTCAGCGCCTCCAGTCTCCTCAACAATATGCTCACCTGCATCATTCAAACCTAGTGAGTCTAAAGACTCAACACTCCTATAACGTTATAACAAGTACATATATATAACATGCAACAGTGAAAAGTACTGTAATTAACATACATTTCATGATATTAAAAACATGAACTTAATCATATCGTGTCAAAGCATAACGTTTCCAAAACATGTCTCATCATATCAACATATATGTGTTCATTTTCTTTATTTGAATTCACTTGATTAATTGTGACTTTCGTATCAGCTCTAATCAATGGATCCATCTACGTATAACCGTGGTACCTGTTGGCGGGGACATCAATGACAATATTATCCATCCACTGAGCCTTGACCTTACATGTTCGTATTCGTATTAGTCTCAACCAACTCTCATCCTTCAAAACATATCATCATATTCATCACTTATAAAAATCATGCATATACGTAAATTTTTCTTAAAATCAACAATGCAACGTATTTTTCATATAGCCATAAAAAGTCATGTTCGTGGTAACATAAACATTTAAAACATGTCAAATTGTGATCAAGGCACTGCCAGGACTGCTAACTCGGCCCTGGGTGCAAAATCACCATTTTGCCCCTGGAAACCCTAATTGACCATTTTACCCTTGGACCTCAAAATTTCGACCCGAAGCAAACCAAACTCCTTAAACACCCAAAACATATTTATAATCATTTCCTAGATGTAAACTCAAGCCCATGCATTAATTTCTATAATTCATTTTAAAACTTGGACCGAGGTCACGGTTTCAACCTGAATCACCCCGAAACTCCATAAAACTTTTCTAAACTTAAACCATGACTCGAACCTACATGAGTAGCCCTTAAAGCACTTATTTCAGATCACCTAAGGACCTGGAAAACTCGCGACCAGCTGCTGGATTTTTTGCACGGAAGAACCACCCAAACCCTACTTGACTCTAGGCGCTAACCCTCGACCCTAACCCCAAGCCACCAAGACCAGACCCTAGCCCGTCACCCTAGGACCATGACCAAACCCTTAGGACTCCCTCAGGACCAACCCATCGAACCATGCACTAGGGTATCAAAAGAAACACCCAACAAGAGCGTGGCATGGCTAGATCGAGCTCTAGCCGTACGCAAATCCTCCTGCACTCGACCAGACCACGAGTGGACCACCAGGGCTCACGACTCAGACCTCTCATAACCTAGCCCCTCGTCTGTATAGTCTCCACGTAACCTCCCCTCTCAGCCAAAGCTAGACCGAGACTTACATTTACCAACCCACAACAGATCGCGGCTATTCCCTCACAAACCCTCTTCCAGACCCGATCACAATGTGTAGAATCTACCATTAAGACGTGTTTGAGTCCCCTACTACTCGATCCAGGCATCCCTTGCAACACAAGAGAAAAACGTGAGTAACATGTAAAAGAAATCCAAAGTTTCATGCATAAACCACACCGAAAACGAATTAAACTTTCGATCGAGCCATTATCATGCAAAATAATTCAAAATTACATAGTATGGCGTGAAAGATGCAAAAATGAAGGTAACGAGCATGTCCTAGCGATTAAACGTTTGAAACCTTTGCGTAGAACGTGCACCGGAGAGACGGGGAGGGATTTCTTGCAAAAACCTAGAGGATTTCGGTGGCTTTCTGCTGGAAATTATTTTGAAAAGTGGCTGCTGATGGGAGAAGGGGGCGGCCGAAGCTAGGGTTTGGAGATTAGGGTTTTTGGGATGTAGGTTAAGTATAAAAAAAATTAGTATAATTGGTCCTTAATTAAAATTAATGAGATTAAAAGGATTTTAGGCCCATTATGCAATAAATAGTCTCTACAAGCCCAAAAACACTCTCGAAAAATATTTTTTTTAGGTACGTTTTTGAATATATTGCTCGAACCCTCAAAAAGTCCCCCGACTCGCTAAATTTTGCGTACCGGTTTAAAATATGACCCGACGAGTAAAAATACTTCACCAAGGCCCAACATCGAAAATCTCACTTAATTACACCATATATTAAATAATTAATAATAATTATTTAATAAAAATATTTTTCCTTAATTATCACCTGTCTCCGTTCCTCGTTCAAGTCGAAAAACTGCTAGAAGCCCTTATGCATGGAATTTTACTAAACCATGCATTAAAACATATATTCATGCAATAATCACGCATTAAAATAATTAAACACATATTTTAATAAAACTCTAGATTGCATGCAGTCAGGTTACGTAGTTTGAATTTCCTAGACCTTACAACTAGCCCAACTGGTACCCACACTTTAGGAATCTAGGTACTTAAGCCTGGAGATCCTGGGTTCAAGTGTTGGGGGAGGCGAAAGAGACCACTTTCCAGGGGTGAGATATTCTATGAGTGGCGATGCATGAACATGGGCTAGGGCTCATGTTGGACCATCCTAATGACCCATGACAAGTAGCGGTGTAGGGTATGGGTCGAGGTCCATGTTGGTTCAGCCTAATGACCCATGATCGTTACATAAAAAGGGCGTTACAAGAAGATTTGGCGTATTTAAATTTCATTTTGTACTAATTTTGAATTTTTAGAGAATGATTTTTTTATCTGCACACAAAAAACTCAACTAGAATTTTTATTGAGCTACAATCAAGTTCTATTTCAATCAAATTTGATAAGTGCAAGCTTGACTAGCATTTACTTAAACTCAAATTATTGCCATGTAATCTAGTTTGAGCTACCACATTTTATTTTTTAAAATTAAAATTATTTGAATTTTTAAATCACCATTACACTATCAATACTTCACATAGGATTGAATGCTTGCAATTTTAAAGCTTCATATGTCGATATACAACTGAACAATTTGCACCAACTTATAATCAATTAAAATCGAACACAACTTTAATAATGATAAAAATCGTAAATCAAATTTTCTTTTTTTGGTTTTATCAAAATATATATTTGTAAATTATGAGAGGTCTCGTGCTTGGGCTGGCTGGTGTTGGTCAGGAGAGGTCCTGGCAAGGTCATGCATGGGTTCCTAGGTGGCTGGGTGGTAGACGAGCAGGGTGAAAGCCGCAAACCCTAGGGAAATAGGAGTCGTGCGCGGCTTGTCTTGGGGCTGGGGGCTAGTGCGCTGGTCCAGGGAGTTCGAGTAGGGTCCAGGAGAGTCGGCTAGGGCCAGGGCATGGGCTGGATCACGGCTGGCACGGGTAGTGTAAGGGCGCGGCTTGGTTTAGGGAATTAGGGCTTGGTTTTGGTATAGGAAGGAAAGTGGCTCGAAACATGGTTCACGGGGCGTGGTTCGTGGCTCAGGGGGTAGTTTAGGTATGAAAAGCTTAAGTTTAAAGTTTGGGAATAAAATATTTTGGAATTAATTCGGGTTTAAAACGCTTCACGGTTTAGTTATTAAGTAATTAAATCGAAAGACTCGGGTTTACGTCTAAGAAAAATGTTAGAAGTCAAATTTAAGCTTATTTGATGATTTGGGATATGCTCGGGTCAATAAAAGTGAGCAAAAATCAAAATCGAGAATTTTTGAGTCCGAGGGTAAAATGGTCATTTAACATCTCGGGTAGTACGAAAGGTCTGGCAGTGTCCCGAAGAATCATAATACATGCACAATGATATTTTAAAATGCTTATTATGAAAATACAATATTTTTACGATATATGCTAAATCTGTACGATTTTTCCTGAAAAATGCTATTTTACGAGTTTGAAGAATACAATATTTTATAAATAAAAAGAAAAGAAAATATTTAGAAGGATGAGAATTGACTGTGACAAATATGATATGATATGATTGGAGATATCGTGAGGGAAAAGGCTCCAGATGGAACCCGTTTACGGAAGAAGGGCCCAGAGGGAGCCCGAAGATCGTATTTCCATATTTGGCGAGGCCCAGTGACGAAAGTTGCTGACGCCCGCCTCCATGTACAATGGTGAGGTAAGACTGATCAGTCGACCACATGATGATACTATTACAGCTAGTCACTTTCAAGGATCAAATTTTACCCAAAATGATATATGATGATTGAAAGCTTTACGATTTAATGATTTACAATTTATTTACGCCTACAAATTTATGCTAACTTATTTTAAATAAAAGTATGATTTTAATGCATAAGCCTGCATATGTATTATTTGCTATGTATGGTTAGAACATGTTGAGTTATTAGAATCACTAGGTTTGGATGGCTGCAGATGAGGATGATATTGAGGGAGCCACTGACGCTTGAGTGGATAGAGTCCTGCAAGACAATCCTGATGGACATTTATTTTCCGCTTTTACTTAGCATTTAAAAGTTTTATGTAAAGATTTTGAGGATTATCTATTTAGAGATTTTTATGCTTTATTTTGAAGCCTAGTTTTGGATTATTTTAAAAGTTGACGTATGATTTTGGTGGTTGACGATTTATGGATTTTTATGCATTTAAGACTTTTAAATGTTGAGTTATTTTAAATTGAATGTTTTGTATTTTATAAAAAAAATTAGTAGGATTTTAAAGTTAAATGGAAAAAACCTGTGCTGAATTTGAAAAATTCTAGAACGTTTGGACTAAATTGCAATTATCGAAAAATTTAAGGAGCTATTTGGTTATTTTCGAAATTCAAGGGGTTAACTTGCTAATATGGGGAGACTAGAAGAGCCTAGATGATAGGAAATTTCTGAATTTTTAAGGCCTTGTTTTAGTTTAATGCAAATATTATATCAGACAGAATATTGTTAGCGGGTATAGCTACCTACGCTTTGCTAGATTCTGGATCTACATATTCTTTCATATCTGAATCCTTCATGAAACAATTGGAAATATTACCGGAGGACGTGGAGTCGGGATTTAGAGTTACAGTGCCTTCGGGCGAACATATGGTCTCTACAAGCATGGTTAAGAATGTGGAGCTCAAGTTGCAGAGAAATGTTGTTCGAGCAGACCTTATTATAGTGCCAATGCCTGAGTTCGACATTATTTTGGGCATGGATTGGCTAACACTGAACGGAGCTACTATCGATTTCCAGCGGAGGTCAGTATCTATTAAACCGCCCAATGGGAAATCATTCATCTTTGAGGCTACGCAGAACAATCAAATGTCGCACATTATTTCATACATTCGTGCGAATAAGCTTATCCGGCGAGGCTGCCAAGGTTTTCTTGCTAGTATTATATCCGTACCCGACACTGGAAGTCGATTGATAGAAGATGTGGAAGTTGTCAAGGACTTTCCGATGTGTTCCTTGACGACGTTTCTTGCATCCCGCCCGAGAGAGATGTGGAATTTGCTATTGAGTTGATGCCTGATACTGTACCGATCTCTAAGGAACCATATCGCCTAGCACCTGCTGAAATGAAAGAATTGAATATCAAATTCAAGAGCTGCTAGAAAAGGGATTCATTCGCCCTTGTTTCTCTCCATGGGGCACGCCGTTACTATTTGTGAAGAAAAAGGATGGGAGTATGAGACTGTGCATCGATTATCGGGAATTGAATAGGGTGAAAGTGAAGAATAAATATCTGTTACCCAGAATCGAGGATTTATTTGATCAGTCGCAAGGAGCTTCGGTATTTTCAAATATAGATCTCCGGTCGGGATATCACAAGCTGAGAGTAAAGGAGGCAAATGTGCAAAAGACGGCTTTCAGAACGCACTTTGGGCATTATGAGTTTCTAGTGATATCTTTTGGACTGACTAATGTCCCAACGATCTTCATGGATCTCATGAATCGCGTATTTCAACCGTACCTCGATCAGTTTATTATTGTATTCATCGAAGATATTTTGATCTATTCCAAGAGCCGAGAGGAGCATGATCAACACTTGAAGATGACATTGCAAGTATTATGAGATCGGAAATTATATGCAAAGTTCAGCAAGTGCGAGTTTTGACTAGAAAAAGTGGCGTTCCTAGGCTACATCATTTTGACTGAAGGAATAGAAGTCAACTCATCTAAGGTCGAGATAGTTAAAGAGTGGTCAGTGCCTAAAAGTGTAACAGAAATCCGCGGTTTCTTGGGTTTGGCTTGCTACTATCGCAAGTTCATCAAGTGTTTTTCGTCCATTGCAGTACGCTTGACATCCTTAAAAAAATGTGAAATTTGTATGGGGACCGGAGTGTCAAAACAATTTTGATCAGTTGAAGCAAGCACTCACTACCGCACCAGTTCTATCTATCCCGACAGAACAAGGGGCATATGTGTTATATACAGATGCTTTGAAGCTAGGATTAGGTGCAGTTCTCATGCAACACGATCGAGTCATAGCATATGCATCTAGACAGTTGAAAGTCCACGAGAAAAATTATCGGACGCATGACCTTGAACTTGCAGCAGTCGTATTTGCGCTCAAAATTTGGAGACACCGCCTATATGGTGAGAAATGCAAGATCTTTACGGACCACAAAAGTCTCAAATATTTCTTCACCTAAAAGAGTTGAACATGAGACAAAGAAGATTTCTAGAACTTGTACAGGATTACGACTGTGACATTAGCTAGCATCCCGATAAAGCTAATGTAGTTGCGGACGCTTTGAGAAGAAAATGGACAGTCTTGGCCCAATTATCACTGCAAAAACCTCTACAAACGGAAATTCAGAGGTTTGATCTCGAAGTTTATGCTAAGGGAAAGACCCCTAATCTCGCTACTTTAACAGTATAACCTACTCTGTGAGATAGATTTTGAACTGGACAGTCTAACGATGAGCAACTGCAGAAATGGAGATAGCGAGATGAATCAAAAGGCAGAATGCTATATTCAATCTAAGATGAGATTGTGAAATATCGAGGACGACTATGGGTTCCTAGTGGAGATTCACTTAGAGTTGATATTTTGACAGAAGCCCACAATACCCCTTATTCTATACACCCTAGAAGTACAAAAATGTACAAGGACTTGCAGCTCTTATATTGGTGGCCGGGAATGAAATGAGATATTATGCATTTCGTATCCGAATGCCTGACATGTCAACAAGTGAAGGCAGAGCATCAAAGACCAGCGGGAATGCTCCGATTACTTCCCATTCCCATTCCCGAGTGGAATTGGGAGAACATCACTATGGACTTTGTGATAGGTTTGCCAAAGACAGTGAAAGGGTTCAATGCCATTTGGATAATTGTAGACCGTTTTACTAAGTCAACATATTTCCTACCAGTAAAGACGATTTTTTCCATGACACAGTATGAGGAGCTATATATTCGAGAGATAGTCAGACTGCATGGAATTCAAGTTTCTATAGTCTCGGACAGAGACACACGATTCACTTCATCAGTCTAGAGGAGTTTGCATACGGCCTTGGGGACCAAGCTAATATTCAGTACCGCATTTCATCCTCAGACAGATGGTCAGTCTGAAGCATGGTTGCATGAAAAATAGGTTACCTTTTGGTTTACTTTCGTTTTTATGCCATGGCTTGCCTAAAACTCATGTTTTTATGTTCTAAAACTTGTGTTAATGACTCATAAAGGGTCTTCCATCATAGGGCTATGGAAAGGGATGAAATTCAGAGGGTATAAGGTCCTAGAAAAGCTGACACAAGGGCTGGACATGGAGGAGGAAAGGGTTGCTCGAAAATAGAATTCTTGTGGGCAAGGACTCTTCGATTAGGACTCTTTGAGGGCCAAGGTTACTAGCTGTTGTTAGGGTGTGTCTAGGAAACCAAAAGGGGCTGGAGGATGGTTCTTGATGGGCTGTGCAAGGACTGGACACAAGCTAGGAGAGTGTTGTACGTTTTGGAGTTTGAGGGAAGCTAGGTTTTCGGTTTTTCTTCCTAGGTGCAGGCGGCTGCTAGCTTTGGTTAGGGCTCGTCCAGGGGCCTCGAGAGGGAAGAGCCATGACCCTAGGAAGGTTGCACGCTGCTAGGTGTGAAGGCTAGAGTGATCGCACAAGTAGAGGCCGCGGGTGGCTTGGGAAGTCGCGGTTGGAGGGCTGGGGATTCTAGGTCCTTTAGGTTTGGTCCAGGGGCTGGCTAGGGTCATGATTATGGTCCCCGGAGGTTGTTATATGGGCTGGTCATGAAGGACAAGAGCTAGGGTCGAATCTTGCATGGTTAGGATGGCTAAGGTTCGAAAATAGGAGCTAGGTTTTGGTGCAGGAATTTTTAGTAGGTATCCTAGGTTGATAGAGGGTCTTAATTGGCTTGAATTGGGTTTAAAATGGTTTAGTTATGTGTTAATAAGCTTTGGTTAAAATTTGGTAAGTTTTAGTTAAGTTTCGAATTAATACGAATCAAAACCGGGAGATACGTCTAAGTTTAAAAACGAATCAAGAAAATTATCGAAAAGCTAAATTTTAAGCCTAAAAGAATATTTAAGGGAGTGTTTTAAGGTAATAGGTTAAGTTTGAAATGATTTGAGAAGTCGTTTCGAGGTCTAGGGATAAATATGGAAAGTTATGCTTGTAGGGGTAAAACGGTCATTTTACACTTGAAAAATAGTAGACGTCCTGCAATGCCCTGATTGCTGTAAAATATGTTAAAATATTTATTTTAAATGTTTATGAAATTTTATGATGAGACATTAATGCTAAAAGACATGTTGTATGCTTGGTTTAAAAGAAAAATGATTTATATATGCATGAATTTTTATAAATGATGAAAATATGAAAAGTTGAAGGAGGTGAAGTAATTGTGACTCGTATGATGATACGATGATATGATTGGAGATATTGTGAGGGAAAAGGCCTAAGAGGGAGCCCGTTTACGGGAGAAGGTCCAGAGAGAGCACGACGATCGTATTTCCATCGACATGATATGATGATACGATAGGCCAAGGATCAGTTGACGGGTGAGAGTGTCGCTGATGTCCCCGCCGTCCAATACTGTGGTTACACATAGATGGATCCATCGACCTTCAGCTGATACAAAAGTCACAATTAACGATCCAAATTCTGTAAAAGAAAAACGTATACGTATATGATGTAAAGGAAAATTTATATGATGAAAGAAAAAATGTTTAAGCTATACATGTTCATGAAAATCTATTTTAAGTAAAAGTATTTTCACTGTTGCATGTCGATGTATATGTATTACTTGTTATCATGGTTAAGATTTGTTGAGTCAATAGACTCACTAGGTGTGATCGATGCATGTGAGCATGACTTATAATTGCATTAATTTAAATTATTATATGTTTATTTGATGCACGTTAAAATGTTTTCTTGAGTTGTACGTTTCAGTCGAATATTCGATGCGGTAATGGGGAAAAGAGAACGGCGACGATTTAGGCGATTTTTATAAAATATGGTATTTTATTTCAAGTCAAGAATTTAGCATTTTAAATGATTTAAGAAGTTTTTAGCATTTTTAAAGCCTAATTTAATTTATTAGGTGATTTTAAGATTTTAAAATTTTAAAGTTTATCACATGTATATTTTATTTTTAATTAGGGGATTTTAGTAAAGTTAGTATTTGGTTAGTATTCTAATCAACATGTTAAATAGTTAATTAAGCAGTTTTTACCTTAATCTAATCCATTTAATTAACCACTACACACACACACACACATTCTCATGCACACACACCAACATGACACCCACACACACAATTCTCTTGTGTTTTGTTTTCTTTTTTTTTTTAGAGGAAATCTAGGGTTCTAAGTTCTTCAGCAGCCACCCTTCCCCTTCGAATTATTTTAGCGAATTCACGTCCATTTTCTTCAAGAAATCGTGCCACAAATCGTCCCGGATCGGCCCTCACATCTCTCCGCTCCGGTATCATCGTGTTGTGAGTTTTAAATCATCAAAGACATGTATATTCTTTCGATTTTTTTATCGATCTTGTCATAGTATTTGTTTTGATGTTTATTGTGTGAAAACAATTCATGTGTTATATGCAAATTTTGAGCAAAAAATTATTGGATTGATTTTGAAACGATTTTTAGATCTCAAAAACCGAGTTTTCTGTCATTTTGATTACTGTGAATTTTAGATTGATTTTCTGGAAAAACTTTCAACACATTTTTGATACCTTCGATTTGACAGTAAATTCGTAATTTTTGGACAAGAAACGAGTGAGTTATGATCATTATCGTGGGACTTCTCAAACTGCGATGTTATAAAAAAAGTGTCCATTACGTGTTCTTGAGAATTATTTGTTGCATGCTTCGTTAGTGTTGGAAACTAAGTTCCGGCGTTTGACAAACTAAAGGACAAAAGCTCGAACCAACTGATTATAATAACTGAACGCGTGAACTACGCAACTGAACTACGCAACTGATTTACGCAACTGAACGAGCAGTCAATTAACAGCAGTTGTAAACCTTACCAGCTATTGCTCAGCAGCTGATTCTTCAGCTGAACACGTCATCAGTTATCGGGAAAAGACATTCAACCGACAGTAGTACACAGCAGACTGTCACTTAGTGGAACGCCGCATTTCAGAGATTGCAGTGTACGGTTGTCAGAGGAATATTGACGTGACAATCAACGGATATAAAGATTCAAATATTATTTAATGTTACCGTTGGAAGAGAAGCCTATAAATAGGCGAGAAGAGCAGTCGAGAAAAAACACAACGAACAACTATTCTATTCAAGCTTGCTGTTACGCTGCTAAAATCACTACTCGTATTCAAATATCAAAAGCTCACTCTTATCACCTTTTAACCGATCCTTTCAAGTGGTATCAGAGCGGTTGTATCTCGTCTCAGAATATTTCTACTCAAACTGATTATCATGGCATCTTTCAATAAAATCCCTATGTTCTCCAGAGAAGACTTCGATGATTGGAAAATCGGGATGCAGGCTCACTTAGCTGCACAAGATGATGACATGTGGTATGTCATCACTGAAGGTCCGATGAAAATATTGAAAGCCAACACAGCAGTTGCAATCACCGATGGGGCACCTCATAGAATTGAAAAGCCCAGAGAGGAATGGACTGCTGAGGATAAAATAAAAGCAAATTTGGACAATGTGGCAAAGGATATACTGTACAAAACGCTAGATAAAGTAAATTTCAGCAAAATCAAGATGTGTAAGACAGCTAAGGAAATTTGGGAAAAACTGATCCAGCTTTGTGAAGGGAATGAACAAACAAAAGAGAATAAACTTTCTGTTGTTGTTCAGAAGTTTGACAACATCAAGTTGAGAGCTGGAGAATCGATGCATGAATATGATGAAAGAGTCAGTTGTATCATCAATGAGCTAAATGCACTTGGAAAAGTGTATACCAACAAAGAAGTTGCATTAAAAGTGATCAGAGGTCTTCCCAAGGAGTGAGACGTTAAGACCATGGAAACGAGGGAGTCCAAGGATCTAAACAAGGTTGAGCTTCATAACCTATTCGCTGATCTGAAGGCCTATGAGTTTGAGCTGCAAACTCGAGAAGGAGAACCTTCTACTCCAGCAGCCACAACAGCCTTAGCTGCTGTTAGAACATAACCAATTGGTTCAGTCGAGAAGGTTGCTGATCAACTGAGCAATGATGCTATGTCATTGTTCATCAAAAAATTTGGAAGGTTTATGAGGAAGAATCAACGGAACTTCCAGAAGCATTATCAGAGAAACAATTCTAAAGAGGAATCAAATGCTTGCTACAACTGTGGCAAACCTGGTCAATTCATTGCTGACTGTCCCAAACCCAAGAAGGACAGTCCAGGCTGGACTGAAAGAAAGAAGAAGTCATATGAGCACAAAAGGAGATCCAAGGATGATTAGAAGTCTTTCAGGAAGAAGCATGAGGTGCTCTTAGCTGAAGAAAGTAAATCTAAATGGGCAGAAACTGACAGCGAGGAGTCAGAACCAGAAACCTCATGCAGTTCCAATGATGGTGAAGAGGAAGTGAAGTGTCTAATGGCTGGTGATACTGAAGTGGAGTCAAGCAGTCAACATGTATTTGACTTAACCTCAACTGATTTCACTAGAGAAGAACTCATTTCAACTCTTCATGACATGGTTAATGAGTACCACGAGCTTGCCTTATCTTTTAAAAAGGTCAGAGCAAAGTAAACTGATCCCATAGACAATAAAACTAAAACTGATGAATCAGTAGATGTGTTGAGTCTAAAAAGGGAGATTGTTGAGCTCAATGCTGAAAGAAGCAGGAATCAATCAATGATTCAGAAGTTGATGCTTGAAAATTCAAAGCAAACTGAGCTTATTCAGGTGTGGAACAAATCATCTACTGCATTAACTGAAATAAGAACTCACAGAAATCGGTTACTGATAAAACTGGTTTAGGGTTCAGTAACCAAGATGAAATATCTTCCAATGATACTCGACCAAAACTGAATATGGATAAAGGGAAATACATTCACTTTGTCAAATCAGTTGTGATACAAGAACAAACTAAGCCAAGTAAACTGGTTGAACAGCCTATTGAAAGTACGAACAAGGCTAGAAGATATGGTATTGGTTATAGCCCAAAAGTTTTAACTGACTCACGCAGTCAGTCGTCAAAAAGATTCAGCAGGAATTATTCAAACAGCTACTCCAATTACTATAACAACAAGCCAGTTCAGAAAAGATATCGGCTGAACAATCAGTTGAACATAGCTAAATCACATATGGTCTCATCTGCACACTACACACCAAGCACACACAAATCGAGAAAGACCATCTGGAATACAGCAACTGGAAAGTCAGTCAGACTAATCCAAGTCTAGATTTCTAAAGGACTTATCAGTTTAGGACCCAAATAGAAATGGGTACCAAAATTATATCTTTTGTGTGATTTAAGGTAACAGGTACAAGCAAGGAATCAATCTGGTACTTGGATAGTGGATGCTCACAACACATGATGGGAGATGCAAACTTGTTATCTCAACTGATCAAGTACACTAGACCAAACATCAGTTTCGAAGATAATTCCAAAGGTAAAACTGTGGGTAAAGGTAAGCTTATCCATGGTAACTTTATCATTAATAATGTCTTATTAGTTGAGAATTTCAAGTATAATCTGATTATCATCAGTCTGTTATGTGATAATGGATTCTCAGTTCAGTTTGACAAACATTCTTGTTCAGTCAGAAACTCAGCTGATGAGGTCATCCTAACTAGCAAACGGTGTGGAAACACTTACAAAGTCAGTTGGAATGATCAACCTTATGCACCAGTATGTTTTATTGCTTCAAAATATTCTAAAAACTGGTTGTGTCATAAGAGATTAAACCACCTAAACTTAAATCTATTGCATATCTGAGTAATCACGATCTTGTCACTGGTTTGCCCAAAATGGATTTTACCAAAGATAAAATTTGTTCAGCATGTCAGTTTGGTAAATGTGTAAAATCTTTTTTAAAAAACAAGGGCCGTAAATCTTCTTCCCGATGCTTAGAGCTGTTACATATGGATCGATTTGGTCCAATATCAGTCATGAGCTTAAGGGGAATGAAATACACCTTGGTGGTTGTAGATGATTTTTCAAGATTTACTTGGGTTATTTTTCTCAAATCCAAAGACCAAACTACTGCACAACTGATCAAGCTTTTCAAAAGACTATTAAATGATAAATTAGTTGGAATTGATAGAATCATATCCGATCGAGGAACTGAATTCATCAATCAAATTCTTTCAAATTTTTTAGAAAATGCTGGAATTAAGCATGAGATCTCAGCAGCTAGAACTTCTCAGCAAAATGGTGTAGCTGAGAGGAGAAATCGAACCCTTAAAGAAGCTGCTAAAACAATGCTTGCTGATTCTGATATTTCTCAAAGGTTTTGGGCAGAGGCAGTAAGCACTGCGTGTTATACTCAGAACAGATCGATGATTAATAAAAATTATTTGAAAACACCTTAAGAGATCTGGCATGGACGAAAAAGTGTGGTTTCTTACTTCAAAATATTCGGCTGCAGATGTTTTATTCTTGATAATGGCAAAAATCATTTAAAAGCCTTTGATGCTAAATCTACAAAGGGAATACTGGGATATTCTTCAGTCAGTAAAGCTTATAGAGTTTTTGACAAGAGCACACTAAATGTTGAAGATTCTCTACATGTTGTTTTTGATGAAACTGTACTAACCGATAAGCCAACTGATCCAGTTGAGCTAGTTGATCGATTTACAGATATCAGTTTGGAGGATGATCATGAAGAAGAAAATCATATCAATCGAAACATACTTCAAACAACTGAACCTGAAATTGTGGATCAATCAGTTGAACAGGAAGTAGTTCCTGAAAGTTAGTTTGGTGAGCAAACAAATGATATTCAGTTACCAACTGAAACAGCTCCTACTGAAACTGAAAACATTCAGTTGCCTACAGAAGTGGTTGCTGATACAGAAGCAGCAAACGCTGAAATCAGATGAAAGAAATCACATCCTCCAGAATTGGTGATAGGCAATCCATCTGACCCGGTAAGAACAAGAAATCAAATGCTCAATTTATTTATTCATTCAACTTTCGTATCGCAATTGGAACCGAAGAAAACTGATGAAGCTCTTGCTGATCCAAACTGGACAAATGCAACGCAAGAAGAGCTGAATCAGTTTACCCATAACAATATCTGGAACCTAATTCCAAGACTAGTTTCAAAAACTGTTATAGGTACAAAATGGGTGTACAAGAATAAACTGGACGAAAATGGTTCAGTTGTGCGCAATAAGGCGAGAGTGGTAGCACAAGGATACAGGCAAGAAGAAGGAATTGACTATGATGAAACATATGCACCAGTTGCAAGACTGGAAGCTATCAGAATATTCCTTGCCTATGCATCATTCAAGAATTTCAAAGTCTACCAGATGGATGTAAAGAGCGCATTCCTAAATGGTCAGTTGCAAGAAGAAGTATATGTTGAACAACCTCCAGGTTTCATCAATCATCATTTTCCTGATCATGTCTACCATTTGAACAAAGACTTATATGGTCTTAAACAAGCTCCAAGAGCTTAGTATGAAACTCTTTCAAAATTTCTAACTGATCACAATTTTTCTGTTGGATCAGTTGATAAGAAATTGTTCAAATTTTCAAAGAATGATCACATTTTACTCGTTCAAATTTATGTTGATGACATTATATTTGGGTCAACTAACCCCAAATTATGCGAGAAATTTGCTAAGTTGATGCAGGATAAATTCGAAATGAGCATGATGGGTGAACATACATTTTTTCTTGGACTACAAGTGAAGCAACTGGAGACAGGCATTTTTATCAGTCAGACTAAATACACGAAGGAGTTGCTGAAGAATTTTGGCATGGAATTGTGTTCAGCTGCAAGTACTCCCATGAGTTCATCAGTCAAACTAGACACTGATCAAGGGGAAATATCAGTTGAGACGACACTTTACAGAGGTTTAATATGTTCATTATTGTACCTAACTTCCAATCGTCCTGATATTGTATTTGTTGTCTGTATGTGTGCTAGATTTCAAGCAAACCCTAATCAATCACATTTTTCAGCTGCCAAACGTATTTTAAAATATCTAAAAGGCACTCAAAATGTTGGGTTATGGTATTCTAAAGACTTCTCTGTCAATCTAGTTGGAAATTCAGATGCAGATTATGCAGGATGTAAGCTTTATCGTAAAAGTACAAGTGGATCATGTCAGTTTCTAGGAGACAGACTGATCTTTTGGTTCAGCAAGAAGAAGACATCCATTGCAACTCTCACAAGTGAAGCAGAATATCTTGCTGCTGGGAGTTGTTGTGCTCAACTGCTCTGAATTCAGCAACAACTGAAAGACTATGGAGATTGCCAAAGAATCGCCCATATTTTGTGACAATACAAGCACGATTGCTATTACCTACAACCCAGTTCTTCACTCAAGGACCAAGCACATAGATGTCAGGCATCACTTTATCAGATATCATGCCTTGAAGAAGGACATAAGACTGGAATATGTCTCAACTGAACAACAAGCAGTTGACATCTTCACCAAACCGTTGCCCGAGACTAAGTTTTCTCACTTTCGCAATATACTTGGATTAATTGATTTATCCTAATCAGTTTTACTTCTAGTATATCAGTTGTTAATTAATTTGTGTCATCTATCAGTTCTTAATTTTTAACTGATGTCAGCTTGTCAGTTTGTTATTTGTCAGCTATTATGTTCAGTTCGTGATTTACTTATCAACTGATAAGATTAACTATTGCAGGAAGATAAAAGACAAAGATAAACATTTTATTTATTTAAAAGTAATAAGCACGGAGTACAGTGAAGTAGTCTTCCTCAACAGCAGACCTCCACTTGGCCAACCAACCGGTTAAAACTCCGGTGGAAGTCTTAAGGAAGCTATCTTATTCAGCAATTTGTTCTAAGATCTTCCTTTCCTTCTGGAACATTAGTAGGTAGACACCTTCATCTGCGAAGATGTCCAACTCATCAGCAACATGCAAGAGCTGCCGATATTTCTTCAATTTTGCCTCCAGTTTGGGGGTGGTAGCCATTCCAAACTCCTGAAGGAACTGGAGTTCTTGAAGCTCTTCCCAATATCGGAGAATCTTGTGGAAGACTTCATCTTCCATAGCAGTCTTTCTTTTCTCCAGAGCTGAGTTCATAAATCCTTCAGCCATATCAGGAGTCTTCGAGCTACTTGCACCTGACATTATAGCTTTTGAATAAGTATTTGCTAATATGATTGAGACTAACCAAACTATTCTCATTTATAGCCCAGGGTCAAGGAAGCTGAAAGGACGAAATCATTACGGCAGACGATTAACCTACTAAGCATCAGATTTACTTTAATTAGTCATTTTACATCATGCTTAAATTCTCGTAATTTTTATATGCATTTATTAAGGGGGAATATTTGTTTTAAAAGGTTAACTGAGAAGACAACAGTTAGTAAATCCTCAACTGAAAAGACACAGCTTCACAACTGATCGTTCAGTTGATTATTTTACTAATCTTCTCACATAAGTTAACTAATTAACCACATAATATTCCAAATCAAGTGATGTGACTATTTTTTTCTGCTAAATATCATCTTTAAAACGTGGCCTCATTTGAACCATTTGAAATTGTACACACGCTTGCAGCACACGTACACACGTTTTTAATTCAAATTTTTCGTGGATTGACACATGTCCAGAAATTGAACAGTCACCTACATATGTACCTTTCCCGCCCCAATTCAGTTCTTCCTTACGCGAATATCAATTTTCAGAGCAAATTCATACTCAGAGCTTATATCTTGCAAACTTTCAGAATTTCGTATTCTCAGAAATGGCAAATCAAATTCCAGCAAACATTTTGAATGCTATGGCGATTGATTTTGAATCAGTTCTATCAGTCAACGAGGCATATATCAAGAACTTATTTATGAAATTGGAAGCAGCTGGTTTGAGGACGTTTCTGGAACAATCTTCTCGGGAAATCTACCCGAAGGAACTTCATGATTTCTACTCAAATGGGTATATCAATTCCGATGGAAACGTCATCTCTATTATCAATGGTCAGTTGTTGATCATTTCTGAAGAATCTTTTCGAGAACTGTTCTTATTGCCTACTGATGGGCTCAACAACGTTTCTGAGGTTAATACATCCGATATTGAGGAGATGCAATCGTTTTTGTCAGCGATGGTCGGAAAATCAAAGTTTTCGATCCCAAGAAAGAGTTGAAGCCAGAAATCCAACTGCTGGCTGATATTGTGGCTACATGGATCTTAGCTAAGGCCGGTTCTTTTGCTGCCCTTACTCTTGAAAAATTTCAAGCGATGACTGTAATTATGGCTGAAAAGAAGGTGAATTGGAGGCATATCATCTTCACCATTTTGCGCAACATGCTCAAATCAACCAAGCAGTCAAGGGGGTATGCAGTTCAAATCAGTTATCTTTTGAAGGCCAAGGGGCTAGTGGCTGATAATGCTGAAAAATCAGTCAAGTTCAAAATCTTCAACGCCAAGAATTTTCAGCCACACAAGACTAAACTGGACATCTCTCCTGATCAGTTTGTAAAGATAAAAAAGGAGATAGGGATGCAGCAGGATGTTCCCAAGTCAGTAAAGAAGGGCAGAACTTTGGCTCAGCTGAAGACAATCAAGAGAAAATTGATTGTCAGTGAATCAGATTCTGAGAAGACACCTTCTCCGAAGAGTGCAAAGAAACAAAGGACACAGAAAACCAAGCCGGCAGCAATGTTGGAATTCATCCCGGCTGAAAGTGTAAAGCAATCAGATGTTCAACAGCCTATTCAGGCTATTCCTCTGAAAGCCATTTCAGCTAGAGTTACAGCTCCTTTGATCCATGTCAATCGACCTACCATCTTTGCTCTTGCTCGACCCAAAGGAATCAAAATTCAGGAACTGGTGGATACTACTCGTTCTGGACTGAACATTCCACACATTCTCTCTGATGAGAAAGGCAAGGGCCAGTTGATCGAAGAGCCCAGGCCAACAAACGCGATTCAAACTCACATTGACCTTATCTGGGAACAGGTCAATGCATTTGCTGAATCCAAACTGAAAACCTATGATGCTTGGACGCGTTTCAGAACTCACATCCTTGCCAAAGAGTTAAAAAGAAAGTCTCAACTAAATAAATTCATCAAATTGGAAGCAGTTGTTCTCAAAGTGGTCAAAGCTGCTACCATTGTTCAGGCACTAGAGAGGAAAAAATATTTCTTTGATCAAGTAAGAGCCAAAAAGTTGGCTCAACTGATTGAGAAGCTCAAGAGCAACTACATTCCTACAAATCCAACTGCCTACAATGATCGAGCTATGCTTACTCAGTTAGACACAGATCTTACGAATTTGCAAATGCAGATAAAGTACTAGGAAATGGATCAGGAATTAGTCATTCATGAAGGCCTTTCAGAAGAAGAAGACGAACCTTCATCACAGCACAAAGAGCCATTCCCAGAACAAGCTGCTGCTACAACTGTAGAGCCAATTCAGGATGTGCCACAATCTTTTTCTGCTGCTGATCCTCAACTATATTCGGACGCTGACTTGACACTTGCTAATATCGATGAGATCATTCAGTCAGTAGCCCCAAGAACTTCAGACAAATGTGCCTTCAACTGAATCAGTTGATCTCCCAACAGATCAAGCAGCTATATTGCTCCTATCTCTTTCACTGAGGAACCAGTTCAGCCTTTTGTCTCTGCTGAACAAAGTGTTCAAACTGATGTGCCCATTCGATCACCTATCGTGACAAATCAAGAAACTGTTGACACTGTGGAGGCTCAGTTACATGCTATTGAAAATTTTCCAACTGACGAGCCGCAACAAGTTTCAGTTGAGCAACAATCAGAAGCACCAGTCACTGACCCTCCAACTGAAGCTCCCACAGATCATCAACTTAATCAGCAGGACAGTTCATCTGCTACTCTGCATCAATCTTCATCTCTTCCTATTCTAGAAGAAGCCAGTATGCAAGACATTCCATAGCTGATACATGCTGAAACGATAGTATCTGACAGGACTTTGGCGGTCTTTGATCAAACTACCAGGGAACAGGAACCAAGGATGACTGAACTTGTATCTCCTCATCCATCCTCAGACAAGGATTTAGTACTTGAAGAGATTCAGGACATCCACAATCACATGTTACAGATGATGGATGATATCAAGAAAATTCAAAACACTCAACTTGCTCATTCTCTGAAACTAGACTCTTCAGTTGAATTCAATTCAGAGAGGCTGCAGAAAATTCAAGCTACTGTGACCTCTATCTCTCTTACAATAGAGGAACATAAAAAGAATAGAGGCTTAGTTGAG
Source organism: Primulina tabacum (assembly GCF_025594145.1). Classification (NCBI taxonomy): domain Eukaryota; kingdom Viridiplantae; phylum Streptophyta; class Magnoliopsida; order Lamiales; family Gesneriaceae; genus Primulina; species Primulina tabacum. The sequence goes on from NC_134562.1 coordinate 8,622,566, forward strand.
AGTCTCTCCCTAACTCAAGACACAATCAGCAAACGAGTTGACTTTGTGGAGACGTCTATGTCAAGGAAAATAGATTTGATGCAAACCACGGTGCTTAATGCAATCTCAAACATGTCCACTACTGTCGGCCTCTTATCAGTTGATGTTCGGAGGTTATCAAATGAGATGGATGTATTTGACAAAAAGGGGGAAGAGATTAACGCTCAGCTAGATTCTCGTTGAAGAGCAATCAGAAGTTAACTGTTTCGAGTAGCAGTTTTTATTGTTTGAAATTATTATTCTCTAAGAAGAAGTTCAGTTAATCGAATTCTTATCTTATCTACAATGAGTTAAGTTGTTCAGTTATTATTTGCTTAGTTTTTTCAAACACCTAAAAAGGAGAAATTGTTGGAAACTAAGTTTCGGCGCTAGACGAACTTAAGACAAAGCTCGAACCAACTGATTATAATAACTGAACGCGTGAACTACGCAACTGAACTACGCAATTGATTTACGCAACTGAACGAGCAGTCAATTAACAGCAGTTGTAAACCTTACCAGCTATTGCTCAGCAGCTGATTCTTCAGCTGAACACATCATCAGTTATCGGGAAAAGACATTCAACCGACAGTAGTACACAGCAGACTGTTACTTAGTGGAACGCCGCATTTCAGAGAGTGCAGTGTACGGTTGTCAGAGGAATATTGACGTGGCAATCAACGGATATAAAGATTCAAATATTATTTAATGTTACCGTTGGAAGAGAAGCCTATAAATAGGCGAGAAGAGCAGTCGAGAAAAAACACAACGAACAACTATTCTATTCAAGCTTGCTGTTACGCTGCTAAAATCACTACTCGTATTCAAATATCAAAAGCTCACTCTTATCAGATATATCAGTAGCAATCAAGGCTATATTTACGAGCTTGTTAGCACTTTGAAATCTTTGGTAGATTCATTCAGTCGTGTTAAATTCAGTCACGCACTGTAGAAGTTTTTGTGAACTAAGAGTTTCAGTTTTGGCAGTGTTAAGTCCAAACTGAAGTGGGTCAGTACAACTTTTGTATTCAATCAAAGTCTTTTAGTGAAAATCCTATCTTCATGATAGAAGGGGTGACGTAGGAGTTATTCTATTCTCCGAATATCCAGAAACAAAACGTGTGCATTTTAGTTCAGTTATTATTTTCAGCCAGTTATTCTATCTCTCAGTCATTTTACTTCTACAACTGTTTTTCAGTTAAACTGATTGTTATCGACTGACGAGATACCGAGTGTAAGTTTGTCACTAAACTGAACCCAATTTTTCGAAAAATATATATAATCCGTGAGTGTTTATTCAACCCCCCCTTCTAAACACTTATCACCTTTTAACCGATCCTTTCAGTTAGGAACAACCAGGTGATCACTGCTGCATTTAGGTATATTGTGTATGGTGTTCAAATATATTTTGGTGCTTCGTTTTGTGTCGTTAAGCACTTGGTTGAATTACAAGTCGTAGGAAGCATTTTGTGTCAAAAATTCATGTTTATGTGTTGTGTTGTGATGCATGTCGTGCGTCATTGTTTTGGGGCGTTTGTGTGAGTTTGAATCATTGCTGTAGTGTCCTAGGATGGCTCTTGTTGCATCGGTTCGAGTCGGTTGGGCGTGGCATAGAGTTTGCATCAAATTTGTTCTTTGGGGCCGAGTTTGCACAGAGTTAGCGCCGTAGCGCTCTATGGGGAGCGCCGCGGCCTTGTGGCGCCGCAGCGCTAGCGCTGCGGCGCGCTATTGCCTAGCACCTAGGCGCCGCATTACCCAGCGCCTAGGCACATGTTTAGGACATTTGAACCACTATTTTAGGTCCATGTCTTCCATTGTTTGAGAAATGTCGACACATCATTTCAGGATTTGTTTCGGGGTTCTACATCATAGTTTAGTACGATGAATAAACGAGGTCAAATCCTGAGTTATCTAAAAAGTCATAAGTCAATTTTTTAATTCGGTGGTGAGCACGACTATTACGTCTAAGTTATGGAAATTAAGTACTTGAAATTGAGTTAGTATGAGCAGCAGTAGCCCAAGTGAGATCCAACGAATCCCTCAACGTCATGTAAGTATGTTCGACGTGCAAAAGAAAATGTTTTATGTTTTTCAGGTATGCGAAATGTCTTGTGACCAACTATGAAAGGGTTTGGAAGCCGGAGAACGTGTCCGGGGACCTCTCCACCTGTGAGGACCCGGACGCTAATCATCTTATTAATCGTCATTGGGATTAATTTAATTAGTTATAATAAACAGGGTCTAAATTTTTTTTTTTAAAATGCGGAACGTAATGGCATACATCTTAACATACACGTCAGTATTAAAAGTACAAATCTTGCACTATATACAATCAGTCTCGACTAAGGTTTAACAACTATATAACAAGTGTTTAAACCCTAACTCTAGTCCAAGTCCGTAGTCTCCACTCTAACTCGATCTTTCTTTACCTCTGTGACCCTGAACCTGTCCCACCTGTTGCGACGCACACATACAGAGAAGACAACAGTCGGATAACTCCGGTGAGATATAAATATCCCAGTATAAAAAATGTATCAATGCAATCATATAAAACATATATAAAAGCATAAACAATCATTAAAACATGTATCTAATCTGACTACATGAATCAATACGAATCTGTATTTAAGTCAATGACTTATTATCTTATCTCAACTTATTTCTAACCTAGGGATAACGATCTAATTTAGACTTTGGTATGCTGTATCGAATGTCTACAATAGACGTCGATCTACATCTAAGCAATGACAATATCAATATACTGTATTAATATTCTATTCAAATCAAAACATCCCCGTCTTATCAAATTCTGACGGTACAACAGTACAATCTTGCGATACCGGTGATACCACACCAGTATATACTAATTCCAATAATTTATAATCAACCACCGTACAAATCTGACATCACATCTCAGTCAATTTAACTCTGAAATTCATAACAATTCCATAATCAATCTGTTTCTTAATCTGAATTCGATTCTATGATGTCTACTATGTCAAGAACATCATATATGACGTGTATTCAATTCCAACAACATATGCGCGAGACAGTATGTCTCTTTGGACTCGACCTGTGCAGCTCGCGCATATGCGCGCCCTCATGTCGCGCATATGCGCGAGGTCTTCTGCCCATTTGGCGCATGGGCGCGCATCACGTCGCGCACGTGCGCGAGAGGCACTGTCCTCGCACATAAATTATCACACGTTACCTCAAATCGTGTCTCGGTTAATCCTCTCATAATCACATCAAATTATAATCAATAATTACGGATTACTAGGATAAAATTCTCGGGCATTACATTTCTCCCCCCCTAAGATATGATTTCGTCCTCGAAATCACAGATCGTCAAATCATATCATTAAGAAGGCATGTAATTAAAACCGAATACACATTTACATCAGTGAAACAATGCTGGGAATTCTTGTCTCATATCTGATTCAGTTTCCCAAGTGGCTTCTTCAACGCCATGACGAGTCCATTGTACTTTCACCAACGGAATCATCTTCGTTCTGAGCTGTTTTTCCTTACGATCGATAATCCTGATCAGTTTCTCAACATAACTCAATGTCTCATCCAGCTCGGTCTCGTCGGGTTGAATAACATGTGAATCATCAGGGAGATACTTCCGCAGCATTGATACATGAAAGACATCATGTATTGCAGATAATGAAGGTGGCAATGCTAGTCGATAGGCACGATCTCCTATCTTTTCAAGAATCTCATAAGGACCGACGTATCGTGGAGACAACTTCCCTTTCTTCCCAAATCTGACAACTCCTCTAAAAGGTGAAATCTTTAAAAATACTCGGTCTCCTGTCTCAAATACCAACAGTCTACGTCGAACATTGACATATTTGGCATGTCTGTCTTGTGCTGCCTTCATTTTCTTTTGAATTAGCTTCATTTTTTTTTGTCATATCTCTGATCATATCAGGTCCAATCTCAGGCACTTTAGAGATATCATCCCAATAGAGAGGGGATCGACACTTCTTTCCGTACAACGCTTCAAATGGTGTCATCTCAATACTCGTCTGATAGCTGTTGTTGTACGAAAACTCACAAAGTGGCAATGCATCTTGCCAATTAGTGCTAAAATCAAGCACTACTGCTCTCAGCATATCCTCCAATGTCTGGATAGTCCGCTTTGACTGTCCGTCGGTCTGTGGATGATATGCGGTACTCAGATGTAACTTCGTACCGAGAGCCTGTTGCAAGCTCTGCCAGAAGTGCGAAGTAAATCGAGGATCACGGTCTGATACAATTGACTTCGGCACTCCATGCAATCTGACCACTTCTCTGACATAGACCACTCCCGAATCACATTATGATGTGAACCCACGGCTAGTTGTATCATTGAACCATTGAGGGTCACACAAGTGCTAACTTTTTAGATCCCGTTGAGAAGTAAAATAGTTCAATGTGTTGAACGGCTTATAAAGGAGTTTATAAACGTAAATAAAAAAAAATAGAAGTATGACTTCTATAAGAAGAATGTAACTTTTAATTTGAGGAAGTGTTCCTAAATTAAAAGTTGGCCAAACAAATAATGTATTTGAAAATTATGATTTTCATAAACATTATTATGGACTAAATTAAATGAATTCAAGTGTTGAATTAATTAAACACAGTGGCCCTAGTAAAGTCCAAATAATTAAATTAATTCAAATGTTGAATTAATTAAATAACATTGGGCCCTGTAGAGCTCATGTGGGGACCCGGACGCTAATCATCTTATTAATCGTTATTGGGACTAATTTAATTAATTATAATAAACAGGGTCTAAATTTTTTTTTTAAAATGCGGAACGTAATGGCATACATCTTAACATACACGTCAGTATTAAAAGTACAAATCTTGCACTTCATACAATCAGTCTCAACTAAGGTTTAACAACTATATAACAAGTGTTTAAACCCTAACTCTAGTCCAAGTCCGTAGTCTCCACTCTAACTCGATCTTTCTTCACTTCTGTGACCCTGAACCTGTCCCACCTGTTGCCATGCACACATACAGACAAGACAACAGCCGGATAACTCCGGTGAGATATAAATATCCCAGTATAAACAATGTATCAATGCAATCATATAAAACATATATAAAAGCATAAACAATCATTAAAACATGTATCTAATCTGACTACATGAATCAATACGAATCTGTATTTAAGTCAATGACTTATTATCTTATCTCAACTTATTTCTAACCTAGGGATCCCGATCTAATTTAGACTTTGGTATGCTGTATCGAATGTCTACAATAGACGTCGATCTACATCTAAGCTCATCGATACACCGTAAGTCTAGAGTCCCCGCGGTTCTGACAAAGACTCGGCGGTTCTGCCTTAGCTAGGCTGATCTGCCCTATACTCAAACTCTGGCTCAGCTATAATTCAATAGACTAAACATATCAATCTGATAATCTGCAAGTATCAATTCAATAAAATAAAGTATGTGATTTTGGGAAACTCAAGTCAAACCTAACTCGAGTTGTGAAATCCCGAATCAACATTTATTTATACCTTTCGTTCTGTCGCTCTGTTACAATCGAAGTCTCGACTCAAAGTCAGTCAATGTTCAATCTGGCAATGACAATATCAATACTCTGTATCAATATTCTAATCAAATCACAACATCTCTGTTTTATCAAATTTCGACGGTACAACATTACAATCTTGCGATACCGGTGATACCACATCATTATATACTAATTCCAATAACTTATAATCAACCACCGTACGAATCTGACATCACATCTCAGTCAATTTAACTCTGAAATTCATAACAATTCCATATTCAGTCTGTTTCTTAATCTGACTTCGATTCTACACTGTCTAACATGTCAAGAACAACATATATGACGTGTATTCAATTCCAACAACATCATAATTTCAAAACATGTCAAAACGTAATAAAACTTACGTCCAGTTGTAGCCTGCGTCGATAGGAACTCAGTACCGAAGTCGGATTCAAATTTGGACAGACGGATTGATCGTAAATCAAATTCTGAAGTCAACGAGCAATTCCCCCTCAACTTTCGTTTCTTCTTTATTCTGAGGATTCACGTTTGTATATATATATATACCAACTCGCATTCAAAGAAACGTGGCAACCTTACAATTTGCATGTCTCGCGCATATGCGCGACATTACTGGCGCATATGCGCGAGACCTACTGGTCTCGGCCTTAGCAGCTCGCGCATATGCGCGACATTACTGGCGCATATGCGCGATGTCTTCTGGACCACACTTGCATAGGCTCGCGCATATGCACGACATCTTTCGCGCATATGTGCGAGGTCTTCTGCTTGTTTGGCGCATGTGCGCGCATCCGGTCGCGCATGTGCGCCAATGCTACTGTCCTCGCACATCATTTTTCACACGCGATCTCATTTCGTGCCTCGGTTAGCCCTTTCATAATTATCTCGATTAAAAATCAATAATCGTAATTTAACACGATATAAAATCTCGGGCATTACATTTCTCCCCTCCTAAGATACGATTTTGTCCTCGAAATCACAGGCATTCAATCGTATCAATAAGGAGTATATATACAAAACTGTATAAGAAAATTTACATTATCGAAATAACTCTGGGAACTCTTGTCTCATATCTGATTCATTTTCCCAAGTGGCTTCTTCAATGCCATGACGAGTCCATTGAACTTTCACAAGTGGAATGGTCTTTGTTCTGAGTTGTTTTTCTTTACGATCAATAATCTGAATCGGTTTTTCAACATAGCTCAACGTCTCATCCAGTTCGGTCTCGTCTGGCTGAATAGCATGTGAAGCATCAGGAAGGTATTTCCTTAATAACGATACATGAGAGACATCATGTATCCCGGATAATGAAGGCGGTAATGCGAGTCGATAGGCACGATCTCCTATCTTTTCGAGAATCTCATAAGACCCAATATATCGTGGAGACAGTTTCCCTTTCTTGCCAAATCTGACAACTCCTCTGAAAGGTGAAATCTTTAAAAATACTCGGTCTCCTGCCTCAAATACCAACGGTCTACGTCGAACATTGGCATATTTGGCCTGTCTGTCTTGTGCTGCCTTCATTTTCTTTTGAATTAGCTTCACTTTTTCTGTCATATCTCTGATCATATCAGGTCCAATCTCAGGCACTTCAGAGATATCATCCCAATAGAGAGGGGATCGACACTTCTTTCCGTACAACGCTTCGAATGGTGCCATCTCAATACTCGTCTGATAGCTGTTGTTGTACGAAAACTCACAAAGTGGCAATGCATCTTGCCAATTAGTGCTAAAATCAAGCACCACTGCTCTCAGCATATCCTCCAGTGTCTGGATAGTCCGCTCTGACTGTCCGTCGGTCTGTGGATGATATGCGGTACTCAGATGTAACTTCGTACCGAGAGCCTGCTGCAAGCTCTGCCAGAAGTGCGAAGTAAATCGAGGATCACGGTCTGATACAATTGACTTCTGCACTCCGTGCAATCTGACCACTTCTCTGACATAGATCTCTGCCATCTGGTCAAATCTGTACGTCATCTTGTACGGAATAAAACATGCGGATTTGGTCAATCTGTCAATCACGACCCAAATTGCATCACAACCTCGGGAGGAACGCGGTAGATGCGTCACAAAATCCATGGAAATGTGATCCCATTTCCATTCAGGAATGGACAAACTCTGTAATAAACCTCCTGGTTTCTTTCTTTCTGCTTTCACCTGCTGGCAATTCAGACATTTGGAAACAAATTCGGCAATGTCAGTCTTCATTTGTTTCCACCGAAACTGTCTTTTCAAATCATTATACATCTTTCTGCCACCAGGATGAATACTGAATCGATTGTTGTGCGCTTCTGACAATATATGTCGTCTCAAATCTGAAACATTCGGCACAACCAAATGATTATTTACATACAAGACGTTACCACGTACCTGATATTCCGATCGATGTCCTGTTCTGATCATCGATACTGATTTCTGTACATTCTGATCAACTTTCTGAGCTGCCTTAATTCTTAAGATCAGCTCGAGTTCCACTTGCACCGTATAAAGTTTCAACGGTCTATAATCTGTTTCAAATGCTAATCCAGATAAACAGCAGTCTTCTATCAAATTTGAAACACCGATCGTCGACAAGGATAAAGAACATACCTTTCGACTTAGTGCATCAGCTGCTGCTTTAGACTTTCCTGGATAGTATTTGATTTCACAATCAAAATCCTTAAGCAAATCAAGCCATCTTCGTTGCCTCATATTCAATTCAGATTGTGAAAACAGATATTTTAAACTCTTATGATCAGAATATATCTCAAACTTCTCACCGTAAAGATAGTGTTGCCGTATCTTTAATGCAAAGACAATGGCTGCCAATTCCAGGTCATGAATTGGATAACGAGTCTCATGTGGTTTAAGCTGTCTTGAGGCATAAGCAATAACATGTCCTCGCTGCATCAGAACACATCCCAACCCTCTGTGAGAGGCATCGCAATAAACCACAAAATCACCAGTACCGGAAGGAATAGTCAACACCGGAGCACTGGTCAATCTCTTTTTCAACTCCAGAAAACTGGTCTCGCATTCTTCAGACCAAACAAATGGAGCATTTTTCTGAGTCAGTTGAGTAATTGGTTTAGCAATACTTGAGAAATCTTTAATAAAATGACGGTAATATCCCGCTAAACCCATGAAACTGCGAATTTCGGGCACTAACGTCGGTCTTGGCCAAGGAATCACGGCTTCAACCTTACTGGGATCCACTGATATCCCATCTCCGGATATAATATGCCCCTGAAATACTACCTGTCTCAACCAAAACTCGTATTTCGACAGTTTAGCATATAATTTCTCAGTCCTTAAAATTCGCAATACAGTTCGTAGATGCTCAGCATGCTCACTCATATCCTTTGAATAAATCAAAATATCATCGATCAAAATAATCACAAAATCATCAAGATATTTCTGGAATATATGGTTCATCAATCCCATAAATACAGCTGGAGCATTCGTCAAACCAAATGGCATGACAATAAACTCATAGTGTCCATACCTGGTTCTGAATGCTGTTTTCGAGATATCAGAATCTCTGACTCTCAGCTGATGATATCCCGATCTTAAATCGATCTTGGAATATATAGAAGAACCCTGCAACTGGTCAAACAAATCATCAATACGAGGCAAAGGATATTTATTCTTTATCGTTGTCTTGTTCAGTTGCCGATAGTCGATGCAGAGTCTCATCGAACCGTCCTTCTTTCTTACAAACAGTACTGGAGCACCCCAAGGAGAAACACTCGGTCTGATGTACCCCTTGGCCAGTAAATCTTCCAGCTGATCCTTTAATTCTTTCAACTCAATTGGTGCCATTCTGTACGGGGCTCTAGAAATTGGCACTGTACCTGGCATCAATTCAATGTTGAAGTATATCTCTCGAACTGGAGGTAATCCCAAGATCTCATCTGGAAAGACGTCAGCAAACTCACGTACCACTGGCAAATCAGCCAATGATGGACTCGACTTCAGTAAATCTATTGAATATACAAGGAATCCCTCTGCTCCTTTCTGTAACAATCGAGTCATAGATAATACGGATACTAAAGGAATTCTCGATCTAGAACCCTTACCGTATAATTTCCACTCTTCCGTCATATCAGGTCTGAATCTCACTATCTTGTGGAAACAATCAACTGTATCTCTGTACTTGGTCAGCATATCAATACCGATAATACAGTCAAAATTAGACAACCCCAGTACAATACACTCTAACTCAATCTCATGCCCGTCATACTGTAGTATACAATGTTTTACAGAATTTACGGATATCAAACCTGTCCCTAAAGGAGAAGAGACACACACTACAGTAGCTAAAGACTCTACAGGCAATGCATGACTTAATGCAAATCGTTCAGAAATAAAAGTATGTGAAGCATCGGTATCAATCAATACAAAAGCAGGGTAACCACATAAAGAACAGTTACCTGCCACAACGTCATCTGGTGCTTCCTGGGCCTGCTCCTCGGTCAAAGCGAATACTCTGGCCTGCTGTCTAGGAGGCTGGCTAACAGTCTGGCTACCTCCTGGCCTCTGCTGTGACTGAGCTGGCGCTGGCTAGAATATATGAACCGCAGCTGATCGTCTCTCAATCTGTGCTGCTGATCCCGATGACTCGGCTCCCTGAGATCTTTGGGACCCTCTCTGTGGACACACTTTAGCAAAGTGTCCCGGCTGTTTACAGATGTTGCAACTACCAGTTACTCCCTGGCATTGCTCAGTTGCATGTCTTCCTCCGCAAGTCTTACAATAAACTCCAGTATAACTCTAGCTCTGTCGGGAACCACCGGAGCAAGAAGAACTGCTGCCAGATTTCTTAAATTGCTTTCCTCTGGCTTTCAAAAATTCTTTCTTCCCTTTACTGCTGCTGCCACCCTCAAATCTGGGAGATGGTTGCTGTGGTCTCGGTGCTGGAGCCACAAATGAAGCCCCTTTCTGTATCATCAGACTGGCTTCTGCTCCCTTAGCTCTGTTCAGGGCGTCAGTAAAGTTATTCGGTCGCCCTGTGTTCACCAATGTGAAAATATCTGGGTTCAAGCCATTGATGAACTGATCAGCAGTAGCTTCCTCACTATCAGCCACATGTGGAGCAAATTTCAACAAGGTGGAGAATTTGGACACGTATTCTTCTATGTTCATCTGTCCCTGCCTTAGATTGGCAAACTCCTCCCCTTTGTCCTTCCGGTACGACACTGGAAAGAATCGTTGATAAAATTCAGTTCTAAAAACATTCCAGGTGATAGGCGTACCTCTATGCTCCAAAGCCCTCTTTATCGTACTCCACCAGTTCTTTGCAACATCGTGTAACTGATGTCCAATCAATCGAACTCGTCGCTCATCTGTATATTCCAATGAATCAAACAGCATTTCAATATCGTCAAGCCAACTCTCGCACTCCACAGCGTTCTCTGTTCCTTTCAAAGTTGGCGGGTGAAATGACTGAAATCTTTTCAGTAACGTTTCCATTGGAGTCGGTGTTACATCCATTGGAGGATTTGATGTACTACCCTGTTCTGGAATTCGTCTGGGAGGCATATCTGGTTATCAACAGAATTAGTAACGCAAATACAACAACCAACTTCAGTCATCCTCTGATCATCTTACTGCTGATCTAGAATCGGTGCTGATCCATTCTCAATAAAACATATTACTATATCAATCAGATAAGGAAGTAACATGTATTAAAGCAGTAAGACATGCTAGCATTCAAAAGCAGGAAAGAAATCCTCAATCTACCCCGCTCACTAGCCTCTTCTATCTCAATATAAAGGATCTATCGCTCTGATACCACCTGTTGTGGGGACCCGGACGCTAATCATCTTATTAATCGTCATTGGGACTAATTTAATTAGTTAAAATAAACAGGGTCTAAATTTTTTTTTTTAAAATGCGGAACGTAATGGCATACATCTTAACATACACGTCAGTATTAAAAGTACAAATCTTGCACTATATACAATCAGTCTCGACTAAGGTTTAACAACTATATAACAAGTGTTTAAACCCTAACTCTAGTCCAAGTCCGTAGTCTCCACTCTAACTCGATCTTTCTTTACCTCTGTGACCCTGAACCTGTCCCACCTGTTTCCAGGCACACATACAGACAAGACAATAGCCGGATAACTCCGGTGAGATATAAATATCCCAGTATAAACAATGTATCAATGCAATCATATAAAACATATATAAAAGCATAAACAATCATTAAAACATGTATCTAATCTGACTACATGAATCAATACGAATCTGTATTTAAGTCAATGACTTATTATCTTATCTCAACTTATTTCTAACATAGGGATTCCGATCTAATTTAGACTTTGGTATGCTGTATCGAATTTCTACAATAGACGTCGATCTACATCTAAGCTCATCGATACACCGTAAGTCTAGAGTCCCCGCGGTTCTGACAAAGACTCGGCGGTTCTGCCCTAGCTAGGCTGATCTGCCCTAGACTCAAACTCTGGCTCTGCTATAATTCAATAGACTAAACATATCAATCTGATAATCTGCAAATATCAATGCAATAAAATAAAGTATGTGATTTTGGGAAACTCAAGTCAAACCTAACTCGAGTTGTGCAATCCCGAATCAACATTTATTTATACCTTTTATTCTGTCGCTCTGATACAATCGATTTCTCGACTCAAAGCCTGTCAATGTTCAATCTGGCAATGACAATATCATTATACTGTATCAATATTCTATTCAAATCAAAACATCCCCGTCTTATCAAATTCTGACGGTACAACAGTACAATCTTGCGATACCGGTGATACCACACCAGTATATACTAATTCCAATAATTTATAATCAACCACCGTACAAATCTGACATCACATCTCAGTCAATTTAACTCTAAAATTCATAACAATTCCATAATCAATTTGTTTCTTAATCTGACTTCGATTCTATGATGTCTACTATGTCAAGAACATCATATATGAATTCCATGCAATTCTGACAATATCATAATTTCAAAACATGTCAAAACGTAGTAAAACATACGTCCAGTTGTAGCCTGCGTCGATAGAAACACAGTATCGAAGTCGGATTCAAAATTGGACGGACGAATTTCTCACAAAAGGCGTAAAGATTTTCTATAACTTCACAGAGACTTTTTCTCGATTCTTTTCTGATTCTGAAGGATTTTCGTACGTTTTGTATATATATATATATATATATATACATTCACGCATGTAAAGCAAATGGCTCATCCTACATGCAACACGTCTCGCGCATATGCGCGAGACAGTATGTCTCGGCGCGTGTCTTCCCTGCGCGAGCGCGAGGCTCTCTGGACTCAACCTGTGCAGCTCGCGCATATGCACGCCCTCATGTCGCGCATATGCGCGAGGTCTTCTGCCCATTTGGCGCATGGGTGCGCATCACGTCGCGCACGTGCGCGAGAGGCACTGTCCTCGCACATAAATTATCACACGTTACCTCAAACCGTGTCTCGGTTAATCCTCTCATAATCACATCAAATTATAAATCAATAATTACGGATTACTAGGATAAAATTCTCGGGCATTACACCACCCCGGTAAAGTATGTCTGGGTTTTGATCAGGATTGGAAAGCGGTAAAGTATGGCCAGGGACCAATCCACCAGGTAATATATGACCGATGATCTTATGTATGTGGTAGTGGACATCCCTGCCAGCCCAGTACTGTGGCTTAGTCTGATCAGGTGCAATATGTTATAGGTCACTTGCTTTGAAACATATATATGCGCAAATTGATGATGACTATGCATGTTTAAGTATGTATGATGCAAGTACGTTTATGAAATTGTTTATGAATCGTTGGCATATCTATGGTTACCTAAGTATGTTCGAAGTTAAGTTATGTATGTGCTATTTTAAAATGCTTGTGGTTTTATTATACGTTACTGGCTATTCCCAGTTATACATGTTGAGTCTTTAGACTCACTAGACTTGATCGATGCAGGTGACGATGAGTATGAGGAGACGAGAGGCGGGGATAAGTGAGCTGGCTTGGACTGTGCGGTGGACTAAACCGAGGACCGCTTAGTTTTCAAGGATTTTTATGCTTGTTATTTCATCTACTCTGATTTTTTTAGGAAATTATATCATGTTGTTTAAAACAAGTACTTTTGCAAGCTCGTTGCATTCCAAATATTTTGTCAAATATTTTATTTGGGTTGCATTTTGAAAGATGATTACTTATTTAAGAAAATTTTTATTTTTTCGCAAATTTTAAGTATGTTTAAAAGTACGGTACATTATAGAAGGTGCACATAACCCGAGGACAGCGCTAGTTTTCCGCAAACTTATGCTAATGATTTAAGTTATTTTAAGATTTTAATGCCTATGATGCTTTTGAGAGGTTTGAGAGGATATTAGAGTTAAGTTTATTTTGAAAATGTTAAAGTTAAGTTTGGTTGACGAATTACGATTTTATACTTCGAATTACTTTCCTTTGGATTTTCAAAAAATAATTGGTTGATTTATTTGTAAATGATGCAAAAGTATTTTTAAATTTACATATATGTTTGGACTCGGCCGAATAGATGGAAAAAAATTGCTAGTACTTTTTAAGAAAAACGAGTAGTGGACGTTTCAGTTGGTATCAGAGCAACGTTCCTGCAAAGGGTTGTGCCAATTCCAGTTCCGAAAAGCTCAGTCGTCAAGCCTCAAGTCTGTAATTTTAAATGTTTTAAATATTTTTATTGTTATCACCTGCATGTTTACATGGTTCATACGTTCAAGCTACATGTTTAACACTTTTTGAAGTTAAATGGTATTTATGTTTAAGTTTGCATGATAAATGATTTCTATGATTAAACCTGCATCGTTGCATGATTTTTTTTTGGTAAAAGATTAAATGCTTTAAAATTTTTATGCATACTACGATATGGAATAAGAAATTATATGATTTTTCATGCATGCTGGCCTTGTAGTGTAACAGCACATGTTTAAGAATTTGGTTAATGGGCCTTAGGAAGTTGAAAATGATTGAAATATATTGATTTTGGGGTTTTAGTACTGTTGTTCTACTTTTTGGGTCATAAGTTAATCATGAATATTATGAATGCTTTTGGAACATGTAGATTTTATAAGAAAATACTGTTGATTCGTGGTTACTATTTGAGTTAATTTTTGAGAATTTCATATAAGGAATGATGATTCGAAGACTGTGACGTCTTTAGAAGTATAAAAGTGTATAATTTGGGATTTTATGTTTTTGTGGAAAGGTAAGATTGGGTACGAAAATTAATTTTGAGTTTAATAAGCTTAAATTTATTGAACGTTATGTTATGGGAAACCCGTAGAATGGAATTAGGATACCAAGAACTTATGGGTTAATTGTAGAGTTTTCGAATTAAGGACCAATTGGATAATTTTTGAGGAAATTAGGAATTAATTTTGCAATTGTTAAGGAATTTGGGAAATAGTTTAGCAATAAATGAGAATTGAATAGTTTAAATGATAGGAATATTCGATGATTTAGGCTTGAAGGGATATTTAGAACCTTGAAATATCATGGTTATAATGTTATAAGGAATACTAATCAAGAGCATTGTAGGATGAATCAGTATTGGGCTTGAAAATCTAAGCGTTAGTGGAATAATGTTGTGGCAAATTAAGAATTTAGAGTGATGACAACTTAAGATAAAGTCGACCAATTAGTTAAGTTTAGGGATGAAAAGTTTATGTTTAAAATTTGAAGAAAATATTAAGTTTTGAATTTATTCGGGTTAAAAACACTTCATTGTTTAGTCATTAAGTTATTAAATCGAAAGGTTCGAGTTTACGTCTAAGAAAAATATTAGAAGTCAAATTCAAGCTTATATGATACTATGGGATAAGCACGTTTACGGGAGAAGGCCCCAGAGGGAGCCCGACGATCGTATTTCCATCGACATGATATGATGATATGATAGGCCAAGGCTCAGTTGACTAGTGAGAGTGACGCTGATGTCTCCGCCGCCTTTGTACTAAGGTTACACGTAGATGGATCTATCGACCTTCAGCTGATACGAAAGTCACAATTAATGATCCAAATTCAATAAAAGGAAAACGTATACGTATATGATGAAAAAAAATGTATATGATGAAAGGAAAAATGTTTAAGCTATGCATATTCATGAAAAGCTATTTTAAATAACAGTATTTTCACTGTTGCATGTGGATGTATATGTATTACTTGTTATCATGGTTAAGGTTTGCTGAGACAATAGACTCACTAGATGTGATCAATGCAGGTGAGCATGATGTTGATGTTAATGAGGGACTTGATTGTTGATCTTGCTGCACTGAAGGTGCACATAACCCGATGACCGACGCTACTTTTCCGCAATTATGTTTATGACTTATGCTAATGATTTAAGTTACTTTTAAGGTTTTAATGCCTATGATGCTTTTAAGAGGTTTTGAGAGGATGTTAGAGTTAAGTTTATTTTGAAAATGTTAAATTTAGGTTTGGTTGACGTATTAAGAGGTTTTGAGAGGATGTTAGAGTTAAGTTTATTTTGAAAATGTTAAAATTAGGTTTGTTTGACGAATTACGATTCTATACTTCGAATTACTTCTTTTGGATTTTCAAATAATAGTTGGTTGATTTATTTTTAAATGGTGCAAAAGTATTTTTAAGTTTACATATATGTATGGACTCTGCCGAAGAGATGGGGAAAAAAATTTCTAGTACTTTTTAAGAAAAACGAGTAGTTGACATTCACTACCTCTAGTGGAGTTCACTTACAACAACAATTATAATTCATCTATAGGAATGGCTTCATACGAGGCACTCTACGGAAGGAAATGTAGATCGCCCATCCATTGGGACGAGGTACGAGGAAGAGCTACGATGGGACCCGATATAATTCAGCACGCTACAAAAATAGTCGCTAAGATCCGAGAGAGAACGAAGACTGCTTAGAGGCGGATAAAAGAAGACGAGATCTCGAGTTTGCAGTCGGTGACCACATATTTATAAAGATATCACCTATGAAAGGTGTTATGAGATTTAGCAATAAAAGAAAACTTAGTCCGACATTCATCGGATCATTCGAGATACTCGAAAAAGTGGGATGATTAGCATATCGAGTGGCGTTGCCACCTAATCTCGCAGGAGTTCACAATGTTTTTCATATATCGATGCTCCGCAAGTATATGTCAAACTCTTCACATGTGCTGAACTTGGAGCCACTGCAGCTTACACCAAACCTGTCCTATGAGCAGAGGCCTACCCGAATCTTGGACAGACAGGAGAGAAGGAGGAAGAAGCTTCTTGGGAGACCGAGTTAGAGATGAGGAGCCGCTACCCGGAATTCTTCGGTAAGTCTTAATTTCGAGGACGAAATTTTATTTAAGGGGCGGAGGATTTGTAACGTTCAAAAATCAGTCCACGTAAATCGCATGCATGAAAATTATTTAAATTTCTTAACTGATTTATTTAATTAATGCTTAAATGATACATATTATATGATTGAAGGTTTAATTGCATGATTTCATGAAAAATAAAGATTTTATCCGAACATTCGATGATAGGCTGAGAAAGGAGACCGAAGACGATCAAGATAAAAATATTTTTCGATATATGTTTTTAAGGCTCGATAATATTATCAAATATGATTAAAGTTTTCTAAAATTCTGGAGTCCAAATTATTTTACGAGACGAGCTCAATTTTATCCGGGAAGCCGGTTTTAGGCAAACGAACGACTTTTAAAGGCCCAAAAATTATTATTTTTGAAAAGAAATTATGTAAACTTATATTTTTCAATTAAAATAACATTTTAACACCAAAAAATTGAAATTTATAAAATCAAAACTAGGGTTCTAAAGCCTCATTCAGCCGAAACCTTTCACACACCACACACACTAAATTTTTGAAAAATTGGAGAGAAAAGTTCAAAGATTTTCGTCGCCCGTTCGTTCTTCTTCGCAACCCACGCCAACGATCGAATATTCATGCGTTTTTAACACAAAGGCATGCTTCTAAACCTTTCTTTTGCACCATTTAAATCATATTATGCATGATTTTTGTTTTTGAAGCATGAAAAATTATTTAGATCAAATAATTTAATGTTATACGTATATTTTTCAAAGTTGCGATGCTTTTGTACGTATATGAATTGTGTTAGATATTCCAAGAGACACGCTGTCAATAGGAGACGTATTTGGGTCATAAAAGAGTCGTTTAACGGTAAAACGTAGGAGGGAACATGCATGGAAAAGGGAGAGTTGAACCTAGGGTTTCTAGTTTATTCCATGGGTTTCTTGGCTCGGCTAGGGCAGCGGCTGGACAGGGGCCCGATCAAGCGGGATCATGGCGCGGTGGAGATTGCATCCTAGGGCTAGGATGAGTCTTAGCATGGCTGGACTCATGGACACGGGAAGGAGCTGCAAGCCATAGGGTTTCCTGTGAATGTGTGTGCGCGACTAGGAGGCATGAGGCGTGGGGCTTGGGCTGGCTCGGTGTTGGTCAGGAGAGCTCCTGGCAGGGTCTTGCATGGATTCCTAGGCGGCTAGGCTAGGTGGTAGACGAGCAGGGTGGAAGCCGCAAACCCTAGGGAAATAAGAGCCGTGTGCGGCTTGTCTTGGGGCTGGGGGCTGGTGCGCTTTTCCAGGGAGTTTTACTAGGGTCCAGGAGAGTCGGCTAGGGCCGGGGCATGGACTGGTTCACGGCTGGCTCGAAGATGGCACGGGTAGTGTAGGGGAATGACTTGGTTTGGGGAATTATGGGCTTGATTTTGGGCTAGGAAGGAATGTGGCTCGAACCATGGTTCACAGGGTGTGGTTCGTGGCTCACGGTGGTAGTTTGGGTATGAAAAGCTTAAGTTTAAAGTTTTGGAAGAAAATATTAAGTTTGGAATTAATTCGGGTTTAAAACACTTCACGATTTAGTTATAAAGTAATTAAATCGAAAGGCCCGGGTTTATGTCTAAGAAAACTGTTAGAAGTCAAATTTAAGCTTATATGATGATTTGGGATAGGCTCGAGCCAATAAAAGTGAGAAAAAGTCAAAATCGAAAATTTTGGAGTCCAAAAGTAAAATGGTCATTTTACGTCCCGGGTAGTACGAAAGGTCTGACATTGTCCCGAAGAATCATAATACATGCTAAATGATATTTTAAAATGTATATGATGAAAATACGATATTTTTACGATATATGCTAAAGATGTACGATTTTTCCGGGAAAATTTTATTTTATGAGTTTGAAGGATACAATATTTTATAAACAAAAGGAAAATATTTTGAAGGATGTGAATTGACTGTGACAAATATGGTATGATATGATTGAGGATATCGTGAGAAAAAAGCCTCTAGAGGGAGCCTGTTTACAGTAGAAGGCCCAAAAGAGAGCCCGACGATCGTATTTCTATATTTGGCGAGGCTTAATGACGAAAGTTGCTGACGCCCGCCCCCATGTACAATGGTGAGCTAAGACTGATCACTCGACCACATGATGATACGATTACAATTAGTCACTTTCAAGGATCAAACTTCAGTCAAAATGATATATGATGATGGAAAGTTTTACGATTTAATGATTTATGATTATTTACGCTTACAAATTTATGCTAACTTAATTTAAATAAAAGTATGATCTTAATGCATGAGCTTGTATATGTATTATTTGCTACGTATGGTTAGAACGTGCTGAGTCATTAAACTCACTAGGTTTAGATGGATGCAGGTGATAATGATATTGAGGGAGGCGCTGACACTTGAGTGGATCGAGTCCGATAGTACACTCCCGAGGGACATTTATTTTCCGCATTTACTTAGTATTTAAAAGTTTTACGTAAATATTTTGAGGATTATTTATTTAGAGATTTTTATGTTTTATTTTGAAGTCTAATTTTGGATTATTTTAAAAGTTGACGTATGATTTTTGTGGTTGACGATTTATGGATTTTTATGTATTTGAGACTTTTGAATGTTGAGTTATTTTAAATCGAATGTTTCGAATTTTATATATAAAAAAATTTAGTAGGATTTTAAAGTTCAAAAGTAAAGGACTTTTCACGTAGTTATGATATAACTCAATTATTTTAAAACGTATAGTTCAATCATCATGTTAATATAACACTTCAAAAATAGATAATTATTATTCTCAGACACTTTTCAAACAACCAATGGCTATTTTGATCAGCGCATTGTCCGCACTGCTGTTCGAGTCAATCAAACCCTTCGATTTTTCCAATATCAAATACCTCCAAAACTTCATAAATCAAATCCATATTCTAAATTCATTACATTATCGAACTAAACCACACATTCATTCAAATTGCATGTTTTTTTTTTACAAAATTCGAGCTCGAAGACGAATTTCACGAACCCTTTTCCATGTTCCTCTCCTGCTTGAGATGATAAAACAATAAAGTCAAAAAAATAATTTCAGACATTGTAAATTGTTGGTGTACCATTTTCCTGCACTCAAGATGCAACGAAAATTTAAAAAATTTGTTTTGATATTCAAAACGTTCTTTTCATATGATTTAATTAAATATTAATAGAATTTTTAATTTAATTTATCTTTGCGTATATAATGTTGAGATTAGATCGCCCAAATTTCTCACTAGATCTAAACGAAGTTTGCATCGAGATTAGATAGCTGGAATTTCAGTTTTCCGATGGTGTTGCATCGACGTCGGAGTGGCGGCGCGGTGGAAGCAAGTGTCTGAAAAATATTTTATTCAAAATATAGGGGGTGTCCGATATATATATATATATATATATACACACACACACACACACACATATATATAAAATTAAATAACTATTATTTAATTTCTTAATTAACTATTGATTAATTTTTAATTAACTATTAATTAATTAATCAATTCTAGACTCCTCTATATTATTCCATGAAAATCTTGTACATATTAGTCACTATTACTAATATCATTATTTAATTAGTAGATTTTAAATTTACTAAATAAGTAATTGTGAATTCATTATGACCCCGATTGACGATCGGTCAACGCCGATGTATCGATGAAACAAATCTCTTTCATTTATTGAAAATGAAAATTTCGAAGGACAAAATTTTCTACTAATCCATTTTTTACAACTGTTTGTTTTGTGAACTCATTCACAAAAATAGGCAGTTTCACATTCCTTACTTAATTATCTTTTAAGCTAACCTCCATTTCTTCCATTACACGAAATCAACCTTCATAAACAATTTGTTTGACATAATCAAATTACAGTCGTCAAATTCAACTCTTTGAACTTGACCATTTCAACGGAAACACATAATCTAATACTTGTGTTACCATCAATAGTTTAGGGATACAATTAGCCAGAGTTTCACAACTTCATGTGATTCAGAATAAAATTTAATCTTCTTCGGGCTTACCTTATTTAGCCCCTTTCTTTTGATCAACCCCTTGATCAAGAACGTCAGAACTCAAGTCTGATTGTATCAATCAGATCATGATAAGAGCGTCAAGGAGCATCGTCCCATTATCCCTTATGTATCACTGATATTGCTACAAGAGCCTTTGCTGCAAGAATATTAAGTTATGGTTAGCGTACAGTACGGTCTCTTCAACTCATATATCCTAATCAAATCTGTAACCTTTGGTATATAGAGAGTTGCAAATGAATTCGATAACGATGTGATATATCTTTGAGTAATAACAGTTACATGACGTGCAACTTAGGAAACAATTTTCCAAAGTGTGCATGCCTTACTCTGGGCATAGATTTTTTGCACTTTTAACTAATCAGATCACATTGGATATCTTCACCTACAGGTGAGCGGTGAATCCTTGACTACAATACATCGACTCCTACGTATTTCGAAACTACACTCAATGTGAAGGGGCCTAAAACTCCTTTCTTGAAAATTTGCGGAAAATTAAAAATTTTCTTTTTAAAAGAACTCAAATGGCCTCATTCATAAAAATCACTGGTGAATCAAGTTCCATATTTCAAAATATTGCAGCGGAAGAAAATTAAAGTTTTGCCAACAACAACGATTTAAAAATATCCAACGACTGATAAAATTGTTTGCGGAAAAAAATTAACAGCTGCTGCTCTGAGATCCTCGGGTGCCACTACTGCCGACCTAAGCTGGCTCACTGGTCCCCGCCCTCGGCCCTGGCCTCATCAGTACCTACAACAATCAAGTCTAGTGAGCATAAAGACTCAGCATGCATAATAACACAGGTAACGAGTAAAAATCTGAATTAAAATATGCATGAGTTAACATATCCTGTCCTGAGGCATACTGAAAAATAATCTGTACTGAGCAATTATAATACGTGCATAACTGAACTGGAAATCACTGTAAAAATATTTGCTCCTTGGAGCCTGTACTGAAATATCTGGTAAAATTTTCTGTTGAGATTATGTTTTACGCCTGTGGCCACTGCACTAAGCTGAACTGATCGGTAACTGGCTACCGGGGAGGCTAAAACTGAACTGAGCTGGCCGGTCACTGGCGACCGGGTGGTACCATACTGAACTGATCGGTCACTGGCGACCGTATAAAATAACACTCCCACATAGTGAATGAACCACAAGCCATATCGCATAAATCTCAAAAATAATCATTTTCTATTTAATGCACGTAAAATAATTAACTGGCATAATGAAAATTCCTGTAATTTTACCAACTGGATTGGATTGGATCGTTCCCAGGCTCGCTGCAACCTAACTGTGCCACGAAAAATATGCAATAGCTTAAAAATGACCAACTATGCAATTTACGTTCAAAAGATGCGACTATGACGCCTAATGACTTCGCATTTAATCATGACTCCGAGCCAACCTGAACCGACACCGAACCGACGTATAGTCATGATTAAAATACGCTGAAAAATCATAAAATAATGCTCCTAAAATGATAGGGTCGAAATCTAGGTGGAATGGAGGCCAAAACACGAAACGCTCTTTCGAGAGTCAATTTGGCACATTGCACCGTAAATTCTCGTACGACCTCAAAAATGATCCAAATGACAAACGGTCGAAAACATGACCTTCCTAACTCAATGAGGCACTGTCCAGTTCAAGTCCATGGGCTAAAAGCCAACCAAGAACTCGAACGAGCCTCTGAACCGACACAACAACTTGCTGTAATTTCCAGCAGCTGCGCAACTACAAGACTTGCGTTGGTTTCGAGACTATAGGCCATTAGGGGCGTGAACCACCGACCAGAGACTCTTACCAACATCCCAAGGAATGATTTGAACCATGGCTAAGGGCCCTAGGCCAGCCACAATCCGCATCACACCATAACTCAACCGAAGGGTCCAACCGAGAGCAACGTGCATGCGTGTGTAGTGTTTATGCTATGATCGATGTCTTGCGTCATTCCAGTGGCCATTTGATTGACCATGGCACGATCTAGACATCTAGGAGCATGATATGAACCGTGGCTAAGTGCTATAGGCCAACCAAGATCCACACCAAGCAAACACAAACCGAAACCAAAAGCTGTCCAACCGAAGTAGCCGAAGGGGTATAGGGGCTGTTGTGATGTTTTTATTAAAAACCGATGAACCATGGACCAAGCCACCAAAAGGGCAACTTAGTCATGTCTTAGAAATGCTAGGGAAGTGATTTAACCATGGCTATAGGCCCTTGGGGCAGCCAAGATCAGATCCTTCCTCCATGACAAGAAACTGAATTTTTCGAACAACATTTTCTGCACCTATGGGGAGGTTGCTGTCATTCTGAATTTCCAGCAAGCATGGGGCTGGTTTGAATGGACCAACATGGTCCTAATGCATCCTACTACATGTATACAAGCCGCCTTGGGAGCCTGGAGTCGATCCAATACCTGAAACTCACAAACCAAAAGAAACCGTGAAGCTTGCCAAGGAATTCGAAAATTCTGCATGTGTGGTTTCAAAATGTTTTGACTTGGATCTCGATTTTTACTTGAATAAACATGATCATGTACTGAAAAATAAATGATAATATGACCTGATTGAGGTTTGAAAGAAATCTAGACATGCCTGGTTTCGTTTCGAAAGAAAACGAACGAAACGACGACGACGCGGCATGGAGGAGGTGGAGCGCTTCTCTTGTTCTTTCTAGTTCTCGATTTTTCTCCCTTTCTCCCTAGCTGTTAATCACGTTTTTTCTACTGAAAATGGGTCTGATTTCGGTGGGGAGGGAGTGTGATGGAGTGGTTATGAGGGGTGAGGAGGATGGTGCAAGATATAAGGATCATATCAAGACCAAGTCTTCATGCATTTGAATTTTGAATTTTGAATTGCTATCAAATGATCTCTTGGGTGATTCTAGACTATAGTGGCCGATTTTATCATGCCAAACAAGGGTTAGGATAGTGGTCTAGTATTAATTAATTAAGATGGAAAAATAGCTAAAAGAATTAGCATGCTAATCAACCAAGAATGGGTCAAAGGTGAGTTGGCAAGTCCTAGTTTGTTCTTCTAGGGGTGTGGCCGAAAATGCATGATAAATGGTAGGGGGAAAATTGATTATCTAGTAATTTAATAACCCTTAAAAGCCTTACTAATCCTTTAATTAATTTAGTGAACTAACCCCTTAATTAAGTAACTTAAATGAGCTCATTTCTTAATCACCTTCAATAATTAAATTAAAATCCTCAACTAACTTAAATAATTCCTTAAACTTCTTTTTAACTTAAATGAACTTACTTGCTAGCTAAATTAACTTCTGGAAATATTTCTCGAATCTTAAATTCTATCTCAAAACTCCAACTCCGGTCCGGCCTCACTGAAATAACTGAAATGCTAAAGATCAAACTACTGAACTGAAATAATAAAATAATTAACTTCAAACAAATGCATTTAAAATAATCATGCAATGAAGTCAATTAAATTTAAAAATCTAGAATTATGCATGACTTATACGTCTACTGATATACGGGTTCTACAATCCTTCCCCCCTTAAATAAATTTCGTCCTCGAAATTAGAACTCACCGAATAACTCAGGATATCGACTTCTCATCTCCGGCTCAGACTCCCACGCAGCTTCCTCCTCTGAATGGTTGAGCCATTTGACTTTGACTCGCTTAACCAACTTGTTCCGAAGTTTCTTCTCCTGTCTGTCTAGGATCTGCACGGGTCTCTCCTCATAAGATAAGTTCGGAGTAAGTTGCAACGGCTCTAAATTCAGCACATCCGAAGGATTTGCCATATACTTCCTCAGCATGGAGACGTGAAAGACATTGTGTACTTCGGCCAGATTCGGCGGAAGAGCCACACGATAAGCAAGCGTCCCAACTCTGTCAAGGATCTCAAACGGTCCAATGAATCTCGGACTGAGCTTCCCTATCTTACCAAATCTCATGACACCCTTCATAGGTGCCACTTTCACGAAGACATGATCGCCCACTGCAAACTCTAACTCTCTCCTCCGCTGATCGGCATAACTCTTCTGTCGGCTCTGAGCAGTCCTCATTCTATCACGAATCTTGACTACTACATCTGCTGCCTGCTGAACAATCTCTGGACCCAACTCTGCTCTCTCTCCTACTTCATCCCAATGAACAGGAGATCTACACTTGCGGCCATACAGCGCCTCATACGGAGCCATACCTATAGACGATTGGAAACTGTTGTTATAGGTGAACTCTACCAATGGTAAGTTCGACTCCCAACTCCCAGAGAAATCAATGACGCAAGCCCGGAGAAGATCCTCTAAGATCTGAATAACTCGCTCCGACTGCCCATCCGTCTGCGGATGGAAAGCTGTGCTAAACAACAACTTCGTACCCAAAGTCGAATGCAAACTCTTCCAAAACGAGGAAGTAAATCTGGGATCTCTGTCGGATACGATAGAAACTGGAATACCGTGGAGTCGGACTATCTCTCGGATATACAGCTCTGCATACTGAACCATGGTGAAAGTCGTCTTAATAGGCAAGAAGTGCGCTGATTTGGTAAGACGATCTACAATCACCCAGATAGCATTCGATCCTCTGGCTGACCTCGGCAATCCGGTCACAAAGTCCATGGTAACATTCTCCCACTTCCACTCGGGAATAGGGAGAGGCTTGAGCAAACCTGCTGGTCTCTGATGCTCGGCCTTCACTAACTGGCAAGTCAGGCACTCGGATACAAAACGCCTGATGTCCTTCTTCATCCCTGGCCACCAATACAATAGCTGCAGATCTTTGTACATCTTCGTACTCCCAGGGTGAATGGAGTACGGGGACGTATGGGCCTCTGATAAGATGTCTGCTCGGATAGAATCACTGCTGGGAACCCATATCCTATCTCGATATCTCACAATACCGTCGCTGACTGTATACAAAACACTGCCCTTGGCTTCATCTCTCTTCTTCCACTGTGCCAACTGCTCATCTGCGGTCTGACCACTGCGAATACGGTCCAAAAGGGAATACTGAATGGTCAAGGTAGATAGACGAGGAACTCTACCTCGAGGGTAAGTCTCAAGATCAAACCTCTGCATCTCGATCTGAAGAGGTTTCTGAATCGTCAAGTGAGCCATCACTGCGACTTTCCTGCTCAAAGCATCAGCAACTACATTAGCTTTACCCGGGTGGTAGCTAATGTCACAATCGTAGTCTTTCACAAGCTCCAACCAACGCCTCTGACGCATGTTCAGCTCCTTCTGCGTAAAGAAATACTTGAGGCTCTTATGGTCGGTAAAGATCTGACACTTCTCTCCATACAGATAGTGCCTCCAAATCTTCAAAGCAAAAACTACGGCCGCTAACTCCAGATCATGGGTAGGGTAATTCTTCTCGTGGATTTTAAGCTGTCGAGAAGCATACGCTATCACTCTCCCATGCTGCATCAAAACTGCACCTAAACCAAGCTTCGAAGCATCGGTATACAGGACAAACTCGTCGGGCCCTGATGGCATGGCCAAAACTGGTGCTGAAATAAGAGCTTGCTTCAAAGTATCGAAGCTCTTCTGACACTCCTCGCTCCACACAAACTTTACATTTTTCTTGGTCAGGGCTGTGAGTGGAATGACAATGGATGAGAATCCCTGGATGAACTTCCTGTAATATCCTGCTAGCCCAAGAAAACTGCGGATCTCTGATGCATTCTGAGGCACAACCCAATCTCTGACTGCTGCAACTTTCGCCGGGTCTACCTCAATGCCACTGCTAGAAACAATGTGGCCCAAGAACGCCACCTTCTCTAACCAGAATTCGCACTTACTGAACTTTGCGAATAATTTATGCTTCTGCAATGTCTGCAACACTGTGGTCAGATGCCTGCTGTGCTCCTCCCGATTCTTGGAGTAGACGAGAATGTCATCTATGAACACTATCACAAACTGGTCGAGGTACGGCTGAAATACGCGATTCATTAGATCCATGAAAATCGCTGGCGCATTCGTCAGACCAAACGGCATCACTAGGAACTCGTAGTGGCCATAACGAGTCCTGAAAGCTGTCTTCGAGACATCAGCATCTCTCACCCTCAACTGGTGATAACCGGAACGCAGATCTATCTTGGAGAAAATCGAAGCTCCCTGCAACTGGTCAAACAGATCCTCAATCCTCGGCAGTGGGTATTTATTCTTCACTGTAACCCTGTTCAACTCCCGGTAGTCAATGCAAAGCCTCATCGTGCCATCCTTCTTTTTCACAAATAAGACTGGCGCGCCCCATGGAGAAAAGCTCGGGCGAATGAACTCCTTGTCGAGAAGTTCCTGGATCTGCTTCTTAAGCTCTGCCATCTCTGTCGATGCTAGACGGTACGGCGCTTTGGATATCGGAGCCGTACCTGGCATAAGCTCAATGGAAAACTCCACCTCTCTCTCTGGTGGCATACCAGAGACGTCTTCGGGAAAAACGTCTAAGAAATCTCTGACAACCGGAACATCTGAGGCTGACTGGCTGGGTTCCTCGGGGACAGATAAAAAGGTTGCTAGAAATGCCCGACACCCTCTATGCATGAGTTTCCTAGCCTGAACATAAGGAATAATGCGCGGTAAAGGAAAGTACCTGTCCGGCTCAAATAAGAACTGCTCCATTCCAGGCGGTCGGACAAGAACGGATCTCCGCTGGAAGTCTATCAACACTATGTTCCTCAATAGCCAGTCCATCCCTAGGATGATGTCAAATTCCGGCATCGGTAGCACAATCAGATCCGCATAAACAAGATTACCGTGCAGCTCAATGTCTATATCTCGGATAACATTGGTGGCTGCCATCTCCTCGCCTGACGGCAATACTACTGAAAAGGCTGTATCTAGCCCAATGGTCTGGATCTTGAAAAAGTTTGCAAAGACCTCCGAAATAAATGAGTGAGTGGCCCCTGAATCTATCAAGGCCTTGGTAGCGGAACCAGATATAAAAATTCTCCCTGTCAACAACATAGTCTCCGGGTTGGTTTCCGCGGCATGGAGAGCAAAAACTCTGCCTTGGGTAGGCAGATTCCTCTGAGGGCACTGCAGCAACATGTGGTCTGGACTGCCACACTTAAAACACTTTCCTGAGCCAGCCATACATGCTCCAGGATGGCGACGTGAGCACCTGGGACAGACTGGGTGCTCCTGAGTCCTCGGGGCTGGGCGTCCCCGCTGCTGCTGCTGCTGCTGCTGGCCTCGGTTCCTGGGCGGTCCATGAAAAGGCCTCTTATTCTGCTGCTGATGCTGATGAGGAGGAGGGCGGTGCGGTGCCTGGACTGGGCGCTTGCCCTGGCGATCCCTCTCGATATCCCGCAGATCCTGCTCTGCGGCTAAGGCCTTGGAGACGGCAACCTCATAAGTAGCAGGGTCAGATACCCTAACATCCCGGCGCAAGATCGGCCGTAAACCCACCAGGAAGTGCATCAGCTTGGCTCTGGCATCATTCGCTATCAGGGGCACAAAGTGACAGCCCCTCTCGAACTTACGGATAAACTCCGTAACCGACATATCCCCCTGTCTCAGACTCATGAACTCGGTGGTCAGCCTGGTGCGAACCTCCTCAGCAAAATACTTGGAGTAGAAAACCTCCGTAAAGCGGGTCCAAGAAAGTGTAGCCAATGTCAGGGCTACCGAAGCTCCTTCCCACCATAAGCGGGCGTCTCCAGTGAACAAGTAGGTGGCACATCGGACTCGGTCTGCATCTCCCAGCTCCATGAACTCGAAGATAACCTCGAGGGATTTGATCCATCCCTCAGCAACCATGGGGTCAGATGCCCCAGAGAATTCCTTCGGGCGCATCTTCATGAATCGCTCATACACAGCCTCGGGCCCTGTCGGCCTGGCTGCGGCTGCGGCATTGCCCCCCGCAAACTGTGCGAAGAACTGTGCCATCCCAGCTAACATCTGGGCACTCATGTCCGGTGGGGGTGGTGGAGGAGGTGGTAGGTCTCCCTCTGGTCTACGCTCCTCCCTGTCTTCTCGGCGAGGCTCCTCCTCTCTGTTGCGCTCTAAAATGCGTCTAGGGGGCATACTGGTCCAACATAACCCATACGTAACTAACATGCATAATTCCATAATTTATTTTAAATGAACTCTGAAATACTGAAAATCTGGAAGCATGCTGACAAACTAATTCATGCTTTAACTAAAATGCTGAACAAAATGCTGAACTGAAAAACTTACAGACCAAAGGCGTGGCTTCGTGAGCTTCTCGCGGTCAGTAGTAGTGAAACCCTATACAGAACCTCCGCTCTGATACCAACTGTAAAGGGCCTCTTAAAACTCCTTTCTTGAAAATTTGCGGAAAATTAAAAATTTTCTTTTTAAAAGAACTCAAATGGCCTCATTCATAAAAATCACTGGTGAATCAAGTTCCATATTTCAAAATATTGCAGCGGAAGAAAATTAAAGTTTTGCCAACAACAACGATTTAAAAATATCCAACGACTGATAAAATTGTTTGCGGAAAAAAATTAACAGCTGCTGCTCTGAGGTCCTCGGGTGCCACTACTGCCGACCTAAGCTGGCTCACTGGTCCCCGCCCTCGGCCCTGGCCTCATCAGTACCTACAACAATCAAGTCTAGTGAGCATAAAGACTCAGCATGCATAATAACACAGGTAACGAGTAAAAATCTGAATTAAAATATGCATGAGTTAACATATCCTGTCCTGAGGCATACTGAAAAATAATCTGTACTGAGCAATTATAATACGTGCATAACTGAACTGGAAATCACTGTAAAAATATTTGCTCCTTGGAGCCTGTACTGAAATATCTGGTAAAATTTTCTGTTGAGATTATGTTTTACGCCTGTGGCCACTGCACTAAGCTGAACTGATCGGTAACTGGCTACCGGGGAGGCTAAAACTGAACTGAGCTGGCCGGTCACTGGCGACCGGGTGGTACCATACTGAACTGATCGGTCACTGGCGACCGTATAAAATAACACTCCCACATAGTGAATGAACCACAAGCCATATCGCATAAATCTCAAAAATAATCATTTTCTATTTAATGCACGTAAAATAATTAACTGGCATAATGAAAATTCCTGTAATTTTACCAACTGGATTGGATTGGATCGTTCCCAGGCTCGCTGCAACCTAACTGTGCCACGAAAAATATGCAATAGCTTAATCATGACCAACTATGCAATTTACGTTCAAAAGATGCGACTATGACGCCTAATGACTTCGCATTTAATCATGACTCCGAGCCAACCTGAACCGACACCAAACCGACGTATAGTCATGATTAAAATACGCTGAAAAATCATAAAATAATGCTCCTAAAATGATAGGGTCGAAATCTAGGTGGAATGGAGGCCAAAACACGAAACGCTCTTTCGAGAGTCAATTTGGCACATTGCACCGTAAATTCTCGTACGACCTCAAAAATGATCCAAATGATGAACGGTCAAAAACATGACCTTCCTAACTCAATGAGGCACTGTCCAGCCCAAGGCCATGGGCTAAAAGCCAACCAAGAACTCGAACTAGCCTCTGAACCGACACAACAACTTGCTGTAATTTCCAGCAGCTGCGCAACTACAAGACTTGCGTTGGTTTCGAGACTATAGGCCATTAGGGGCGTGAACCACCGACCAGAGACTCTTACCAACATCCCAAATAATGATTTGAACCATGGCTAAGGGCCCTAGGCCAGCCACAATCCGCATCACACCAAAACTCAACCGAAGGGTCCAACCGAGAGCAACGTGCATGCGTGTGTAGTGTTTATGCTATGATCGATGTCTTGCGTCGTTCCAGTGGCCATTTGATTGACCATGGCACGATCTAGACATCTAGGAGCATGATATGAACCGTGGCTAAGGGCCATAGGCCAACCAAGATCCACACCAAGCAAACACAAACCGAAACCAAAAGCTGTCCAACCGAAGTAGCCGAAGGGGTATAGGGGCTGTTGTGATGTTTTTATTAAAAACCGATGAACCATGGACCAAGCCACCAAAAGGGCAACTTAGTCACGTCTTAGACATGCTAGGGAAGTGATTTAACCATGGCTATAGGCCCTTGGGGCAGCCAAGATCAGATCCTTCCTCCATGACAAGAAACTGAATTTTTCGAACAACATTTTCTGCACCTATGGGGAGGTTGCTGTCATTCTGAATTTCCAGCAAGCATGGGGCTGGTTTGAATGGACCAACATGGTCATAATGCATCCTAATACATGTATACAAGCCGCCTTGGGAGCCTGGAGTCGATCCAATACCTGAAACTCACAAACCAAAAGAAACCGTGAAGCTTGCCAAGGAATTCGAAAATTCTGCATGTGTGGTTTCAAAATGTTTTGACTTGGATCTCGATTTTTACTTGAATAAACATGATCATGTACTGAGAAATAATTTATAATATGACTTGATTGAGGTTTGAAAGAAATCTAGACATGCCTGGTTTCGTTTCGAAAGAAAACGAACGAAACGACGACGACGCGGCACGGAGGAGGTGGAGCGCTTCTCTTGTTCTTTCTAGTTCTCGATTTTTCTCCCTTTCTCCCTAGCTGTTAATCACGTTTTTTCTACTGAAAATGGGTCTGATTTCGGTGGGGAGGGAGTGTGATGGAGTGGTTATGAGGGGTGAGGAGGATGGTGCAAGATATAAGGATCATATCAAGACCAAGTCTTCATGCATTTGAATTTTGAATTTTGAATTGCTATCAAATGATCTCTTGGGTGATTCTAGACTATAGTGGTCGATTTTATCATGCCAAACAAGGGTTAGGATAGTGGTCTAGTATTAATTAATTAAGGTGGAAAAATAGCTAAAAGAATTAGCATGCTAATCAACCAAGAATGGGTCAAAGGTGAGTTGGCAAGTCCTAGTTTGTTCTTTTAGGGGTGTGGCCGAAAATGCATGATAAATGGTAGGGGGAAAATTGATTATCTAGTAATTTAATAACCCTTAAAAGCCTTACTAATCCTTTAATTAATTTAGTGAACTAACCCCTTAATTAAGTAACTTAAATGAGCTCATTTCTTAATCACCTCCAATAATTAAATTAAAATCCTCAACTAACTTAAATAATTCCTTAAACTTCTTTTTAACTTAAATGAACTTACTTGCTAGCTAAATTAACTTCTGGAAATATTACTCGAATCTTAAATTCTATCTCAAAACTCCAACTCCGGTCCGGCCTCACTGAAATAACTGAAATGCTAAAGATCAAACTACTGAACTGAAATAATAAAATAATTAACTTCAAACAAATGCATTTAAAATAATCATGCAATGAAGTCAATTAAATTTAAAAATCTAGAATTATGCATGGCTTATACGTCTACTGATATACGGGTTCTACACTCAACTTTGTGAACTGATGATCCTCAGTGGAGTCGGTAATGGATCAAAGTGCATGCTAGTATGTAGAACCTCCACGTTGTCCCAGGTCAAAGGATTAATGGTGTATAACTACTTTGGACAGTCCGATGGAGGGTTGTGCAGTGCATCATCAAATGATCACTCATCTGTATGAATGGACTCTCAATGTCCTTACCAATAAAACATGGCGTTTACGTCACAAATGTTAGTCTCAAATTCAAGCAAAATTTATCCTTATTTTTTGTGGCTGAAACAATTATGAAACTGTTAAAAATATACGGTACGTTTTCTAATGAGTTTTATGATCTTATATTGAGAGGCAGACCTCATGGTACCAATAGTATATTCAAATACTTTATTTGTGTATCTTATTAGAGTATAGAGATAAAGAAAACAAATAATTGAATAAAACCGTAAAATATTATTAAAATAAAGATTTTCTTATATAAAAGTAAATTAAATCATGTCTGAAAAGAATGACAGCACACACAGGAAATGTATTTGTTGGGATCGATTTATTGAATGAGAAGTGTTTAAAAAGGGGGGTTGAATAAACGCTTGGAGATTATGAAATCTTTTTCGTAGAAAAGTATCAGTTTAGTGACAAACTGAAACAAGAATCTTGTCGATCAATGTCAATCAGTTTAACTGATAACAGTTGCGGAAAATAAACTAATTGACAGATAGGATAAGTAACTGAAGTGATACCACACAGAGTGTAACGTTCCGAAAGTCTGAAGGTTCACGTCAACCACATACATGCAAGTTATTAAATTTCTTTGGTATTTTATTAAATTGTTTTAAAGTTTTAAATGATTTACTCTTATCACCTGCATCTTAACATGATTGACGCTTTATGACGATCTACGATATATGTTTAACTGCTTTTATGATTTAAGGATTTATTGTTTTAAAAACTAGATTAAATTGCATGTTGGTATCAGAGCAAGGGTTCTGTATAGGGTTGTGCCACCGCCAGTTTCTGCAGCTCAGTTTTCAAACCTCAAGTCTGTAAGCTTTAATGATTTAAATGTTTTAATGGTATTTTTCAGGAAATGGGATTTATTGGGTAATTTATAACGGTACGTAAATTTTATCGAATCGGGGGACTTTTTGAGGGTTCGGCTAATATTTTCAAAATCTTTCCAACACGAAATATTTTTCGGGAGTATGTTTGGATTTAATGGGTCTACTTTTAAGCTTATTAGGCTTAATACTCTATTTAAACTTTAAATTATTAAATTAAGACCCATTAATTGAATTATTAATTATTAACAATTTAAATATTTTACTTGTGGTTACCCTACACCCATTATTATACATTTCACCAGCCGACACCTCCATTATTCAAGAACTCCCTCTCGTTTTTAGCACACCCAGCAGCTGAAGGGATTCGGCCTTAGCTTGTTCTTGTGAGATAAATTCCCAGGCGCTCTCCCGACGTTTGATCTTCGAGCTTCTCGCGCAAATACATCAAAGGCACGCCACGTACTATTATTTCTGCATCTTACACGTCTTATGTATACTGTCTTGTGTTCATTTGTTCAAGGATTTTTCGATCCAAATCATAGCATGAAGTTTTTCGGTTTTGGTGTAACACATGCATTATTTTGTTTCACCTCTCACGTTTTCGGTGATTTGTGCAAGGGGCCTGCTGTTGTGGTTGTTAAGGGTATGTAGGTATCGAGTTGTATGAAGGATGGAAGCTGCAGACCATGTAAAAGCCGGTTGAACGAGAGGATTGTAGGCTTCAGCATGTGTGTGTGTATAGCGAGACGTTTCAGTTGGTATCAGAGCCGACCTCTCTTAGTACGGTGTGGTTCGGGGATCAGAGCAAGGGTTCTGTATAGGGTTGTGCCACCGCCAGTTTCTGCAGCTCAGTTTTCAAACCTCAAGTCTGTAAGCTTTAATGATTTAAATGTTTTAATGGTATTTTTCAGGAAATGGGATTTATTGGGTATTTTTACCCGTATGATTTTAATTTATAACGGTACGTAAATTTTATCGAATCGGGGGACTTTTTGAGGGTTCGGCTAATATTTTCAAAATCTTTCCAACACGAAATATTTTTCGGGAGTATGTTTGGATTTAATGGGTCTACTTTTAAGCTTATTAGGCTTAACACTCTATTTAAACTTTAAATTATTAAATTAAGACCCATTAATTGAATTATTAATTATTAACAATTTAAATATTGTACTTGTGGTTACCCTACACCCATTATTATACATTTCACCAGCCGACACCTCCATTATTCAAGAACTCACTCTCGTTTTTAGCACACCCAGCAGCTGAAGGGATTCGGCCTTAGCTTGTTCTTGTGAGATAAATTCCCAGGCGCTCTCCCGACGTTTGATCTTCGAGCTTCTCGCGCAAATACATCAAAGTCACGCCACGTACTATTATTTCTGCATCTTACACGTCTTATGTATACTGTCTTGTGTTCATTTGTTCAAGGATTTTTCGATCCAAATCATAGCATGAAGTTTTTCGGTTTTGGTGGAACAAATGCATTCTTTTGTTTCACCTCTCACGTTTTCGGTGATTTGTGCAAGGGGCCTGCTGTTGTGGTTGTTAAGGGTATGTAGGTATCGAGTTGTATGAAGGATGGAAGCTGCAGACCATGTAAAAGCCGGTTGAACGAGAGGATTGTAGGCTTCAGCATGTGTGTGTGTATAGCGAGACGTTTCAGTTGGTATCAGAGCCGACCTCTCTTAGTACGGTGTGGTTCGGGGACGAACCAAGTGGAAGCTGGTGGGCATATGAGGCCCGGGGCCGAAGAGGGCGGGGGGTGATCGCCGGTGCCATGAGTTTGCACGGACAATGAGCGGCTCCTGGCATGCTTCTAGGTGGAAGGAACATGAATGAACCGATCCCACATCGAAATGAGAGGGATTAGGAGACTGTTCAATGTAATGGACTGTACAGTTGAAGAGGGCTTAAAAAATTTGATTTGTACTACTCATATCACGAAGGTGCATCTTCTTTTCGGTAGCTCATCACATAAGAACTCCAAAGTTAAGTGTGCTTGACTTGTGGCAATTTTGGGATGGGTGACCTCCTGGGAAGTTTCCCAGTGTGCGTGTGAGTGAGGATAAGCGAATTTCGGGGACGAAATTCAATTTAATGGGGGAAGATTGTAACGTTCCGAAAGTCTGAAGGTTCACGTCAACCACATACATGCAAGTTATTAAATTTCTTTATTATTTTATTAATTTGTTTTAAAATTTTAAATGATTTACTCTTATCACCTCCATGTAAACATGATTGACATTTTATGACGATCTACGATATATGTTTAACTGTTTTTATGATTTAAGGATTTATTGTTTTAAAAACTAGATTAAATTGCATGTTGGTATCAGAGCAAGGGTCCTGTATAGGGTTGTGCCACCGTCAGTTTCTGCAGCTCAGTTGTCAAGCCTCAAGTCTGTAAGCTTTTATGATTTAAATGTTTTAATGTTATTTTTCAAGAAATGGGATTTATTGGGTATTTTTACCCGTATGATTTTAATTTATAACGGTACGTAAATTTTATCGAATCAGGGGACTTTTTGAGGGTTCGGCTAATATTTTTAAAATCTTTCCAACACGAAATATTTTTCGGGAGTATGTTTGGATTTAATGGGTCTACTTTTAAGCTTATTAGGCTTAATACTCTATTTAAACTTTAAATTATCAAATTAAGACCCATTAATTGAATTATTAATTATTAACAATTTAAATATTGTACTTGTGGTTACCCTACACCCATTATTATACATTTCACCAGCCGACACCTCCATTATTCAAGAACTCCCTCTCGTTTTTAGCACACCCAGCAGCTGAAGGGATTCGGCCTTAGCTTGTTCTTGTGAGATAAATTCCCAGGCGCTCTCCCGATGTTTGATCTTCGAGCTTCTCGCGCAAATACATCAAAGGCACGCCACGTACTATTATTTTTGCATCTTACACGTTTTATGTATATTGTCTTGTGTTCATTTGTTCAAGGATTTTTCGATCCAAAGCATAGCATGAAGTTTTTCGGTTTTGGTGTAACACATGCATTCTTTTGTTTCACCTCTCACATTTTCGGTGATTTGTGCAAGGGGCCTGCTGTTGTGGTTGTTAAGGGTATGTAGGTATCGAGTTGTATGAAGTATGGAAGCTGCAGACCATGTAAAAGCCGGTTGAACGAGAGGATTGTAGGCTTCAGCGTGTGTGTGTGTATATCGAGACGTTTCACAGAGAGTTATGGATTTTCGGAGAATTAAATACTCCTACGTCACCCCTTCTATCACAAGGATATGATATGCACTAAAAGACTTTGATCGATACAAAAATTGTACAGACCCACTTCAGCTTGGACTTAACACTGCCAAAACTGAAACTCTTGGTTAACAACAATTTTCACAGTTCTACGACTGATCTTAGCACAATTGATCTAGTTAAAGATCGAGTATAATACAAAATAGCTTGTGCTAGTTAGCTCGAAAAGTAGCATCAACTGCTACAAATGAATCTTATAAGTGTGAGCTGCGCAAACTTTGAATAAATCTTAGCATAGTAACAGCAAGCTTTTTGACAATCGTTCGTGTGTATCTTGACTGCTTTTCTCTCCTATTTATAGGCTTCTCTTTCAACGGTAACATTAAATAATATTTGAATCTTATATCCGTTGATTGCCACGTCACTATTCGTCTGACATTCATACACTGTAGACTCTGATATGCGGCGTTCCACTACGAGTTGCAGTCTGCTTTTGTACTACTGTCAGTTGAGCGATTGAATGTCCTTTTAAACTACTGATAACGTGTACAGCTGATTGATCAGCAGATTTGCAATAGCCGGTAAGCTCACAACTGAATGAATCTACTGATCAGTCAGTTGTGTATTCAGTTCAGCTGGTATCAGTTGCCTTTAATAATCTACGCTACTCTTCAGTTAGGCAATCTGTCAGTATCAGTTTAGTCCAATATATAGTGTGTCAAACAGCCGAAATTATGTTTCCAACGATTATGATTGATCATGCTTGATCCCAGTATTTTCTAAAAAATTTGAAAGATGTTGATTGATGAATTCAGTCCCTCTGTCAGACCTGATTCTATCAATTCCAACTGACTTTTCATTTAGAAAGTCTTTTGAAAAGCTTAATCAGTTGTGCAGTCGTTTGGTCTTTGGATTTGAGAAATATAACCCAAGTAAATCTTGAAAAATCATCTATAAACCACCAGAGTGTATTTCATTCCCCCTAAACTCGTGACTGGTATTGGACCAAAAAGATCCATGTGTAACAGTTCTAAGCATCGGGAAGAAGATTTACAACCTCTGTTTTTAAATGAAGATCTTACTTGTTTACCAAACTGACATGCTGAACAGAGTTTGTGAAACGACCTCATTTTTTTTTATCTTAAACCATAAATTCTAAAATACTAAACTAAATAAAATAATTTAACATTTCTAACAATCAAAATAAATTAACAATT
Source organism: Primulina tabacum (assembly GCF_025594145.1). Taxonomy (NCBI): domain Eukaryota; kingdom Viridiplantae; phylum Streptophyta; class Magnoliopsida; order Lamiales; family Gesneriaceae; genus Primulina; species Primulina tabacum. The sequence goes on from NC_134562.1 coordinate 8,660,223, forward strand.
TAAATCTCAAGTGCATAAAATAAAATCATAAATCATCGACTAACCAAAATTCTTAAATCGACATTGGAAAAGATCACTAACAATAAAAATAAAGCATTAAATATCTCTAATAAAAATCATTAGCAAAATCTTTAAATCATAAATGTAATAATCTAGTGCGGAAACATAAAGGCCATCGGGTGTGTACTGCTGCACTCGATCGACTCAATCGTCACCGCCTCAAAAAATCATCAAATCCTGCATCATACAAATCTAGTGAGTCTAAAGACTCAAAACGTTCTAAACATGGATAGCAAATAATACATATACATTCACATGCATTTAAAAATCATATTTTTATTCAAAATAATCTTTTGAACATAAATAAATCATTAAAAATCATTTAAACATAATTAAATCATAAATAGTAAAATCATTTTAAAATAACTTTAAACATAAATAAATCATTAAAAATCATTTAAACATAATTAAATCATAAATAGTAAAATCATTTTAAAATAACTTTAAGCATAAATAAATCTTTAAAAATCATTTAAAAATAGCTTTAATCATCATCATAAATCATATATCACAAAAATCATTTTTATCATAAGCTTTCAATCATATATCATTTTGGGTGAAGTTTGATCCTTGAAAGTGACTAGCTTTTATCCTTTGGTCGACTGCAGTCTTAGCTCCACATGGTCCATGGGGGTGTGCACTAGGCTTCACCGTGGAAATACGATCGTCGGGGCTCCCTCGGGGGCCTTCTCCCATAGACGGGCTCCCTCTGGGATCTTTTCCCACAAATGGGCTCCCTCTTGGCCTTTTCCCCTCACGACATCCCCACAAAATTGTAAGTTCACCGTCCTCATCATAAACGGATCCCCCACAAATCATAAATCATATCTTTTGTCACAGTCAATTCACATCCCTCAAAATATTTTTCCTTTTCTTTAAAAATCATAAAATAAGACAGTTTTCCAAAAAATAGCATTTTAGAGAGTAAAAATTGCACAGCTTTACCATAAATCGTAAAAATACATATTTTCATCAAAATCATAATAATAAATCATAAAATATCATTTAACATGCGGTATAATCCTTCGGGACGCTACCAAGCGTCTATGAATTTTCCTAAGTGTAAAATTACCGTTTTGCCCCTTGACGTAAAAATTCTCGAATTTATCTTTTTCTCACATTTAATGACATGAGATTATTCTAAATAATTATTTAAGCTTAAATGAATTTTCTCATATTTTTATTTTGCTTAAATCGATTACTTTTAAATTAATCTTTAAATAAGACGTATTAACGTGTTTTAATCCCCGAATTAACCCAAACCTTAATATAAAATTCCAAAATTAAATAATTAGACTTTTAATAATTATTTAAGCTTAAACCTAATTTTTCATAATTTTATAAAGCTTAAAACTAAGCGTTTCAATTAATACGCTAATTAACGTTACGTGCGGCGATTAAATCTCGAAAAATTCCAAAACACGTTATTTTGATCCCAAATTTTAAACATATCATTTTTAGTATTTACTCTACCCTTCCAAGTCATGATCCACACCCGTGGACCCATGGTTCTATTTTTCTTTATTAAATTCGAAATATGACACCTAATCAAAACCACCGAGCCATCTCCCAATTTACTCGAGCCACGCCCAAGCCACCTCGAGCCAAACCCTAGCCAACTCACCTAGGAACCCTACTAACCAAGCCCAGCCCATAGAACCAGGCCCTGGCCCGCGCTAAACCTCCTGCCCATGACCCTTATCAGATTCTGCTTGTGTGTGTGTGAGGTCCCTTTGAACCATAGGACTCCTAACTAGTCTAGGACTCTCCCAACCGAGCCACCACCGAGCCCACCTGACCCTAACCATCCCTGGACCACGCCCAGACCAGCCCTTACCCTGGAACTCATGCACGAAGCTTCTAAACCAAGAACCCACTCCTGCGCGCGTTCCACCAGCTTGCTGCCATCCTCACGTTTTTCATGAGCCGAGACCCAACCAAGCCACCTTCTGATCCCAGCCCTTCCTACCCTCCCTGTACCTTTCTAAGGCATCTCCCCGACCACCTAGCCCAGCCCCAAACCGAGCTGCAAGCCACCTGCACAAGAAGACAGCCGCAGCGCACCTCCATGGTGCTTCTCCCGATTTCCATGTTTTTGCTCGAGCCCAAGCGCCCAGCCACTCCAGCCCATGGCCCGACCCATACCCATCACCCTAGGACCCTGATGGACCACCTAGCTTGACCTTAGCCCAGCTGCAGCCCCCTCCCGAAGCCCAGCTGTGTGCAACGCGTGGGGGAGAGTCCCACTTCACGTGGACTCTTCCCCAGCCCCTAGCTCGAACCCTAGCCGCCCTAGGACCAGACCCCGACCTAGACCACAACCCTTAGGACCCAACCCCCAGCCCTGGTCAAGCCCCAAGACCCCATGCATAGGAACCGAACCCTTTGAATTTGCACAACCCATAACTCACGGTTCTCTTCTTTCTGAAATTTCCTTGGGTTCCAGCTTACTATTCTCCATTATTTATCATGTTTTAGTCCATAATTAATTCATATTTTTATCATGTAAAATTTGTAGAACTGAAATCAAAAACATGTTCACTTGCTGACTCCAGTTCTTCATTGTCAGCCATCAAGCATTTGGCTTCCTCTTCCTCTTCACTAGAACTACTTGGGCTTTCTGGTTCTGACTCATCACTGTCAGTTTCCGCCCACTTGGATTTGCTTTCTTCAGCCAAAAGCACTTCATGCTTCTTTTTGAATGATTTCTTGTCATCTCTGGTCCTTCTTCTGTGCTCATAAGGCTTCTTTGCCTTCTCAGTTGATCCTCGACTGTCCTTCTTTGGCTTAGGATAGTCTGCTATAAAATGGCCAGATTTGCCACAGTTGTAGCAAGTGTAGGACTCATCTTTGGGTTGGCTTTTCTGATACTTCTTTTGGAAACTCCCTTGATTCTTCCTCATAAACTTTTCAAATTTCTTAACAAACAGTGACATGGCATCACTGCTTAGTTGATCAGCAGTTTTGTCAGCTGAACCAGTTGGTTCTAGTCTGACTGCAGTTAAAGCTGTTTTGGTAGTTGGTGTTGAAGGTTCGCCCTCTCTGGTTCTTAGTTCAAACTCATAGGCCTTTAAATCAGCAAACAGGTCATGGAGTTCGATCTTGTTAAGATCCTTCGACTCTCTCATAGCCATGGTCTTTACATCTCATTCTTTGGGAAGACCTCTAATCACCTTTAATGTCACTTCTTTGTTCGAATACACTTTTTCAAGTGCATTCAGTTCATTCATGATACCACTGATTCTTTCATCATATTCAAGCATGGATTCTCCAGCTTTCATTTTGATGTTGTCATATTTTTGAACAGCAACAGAAAGCTTTTTCTCTTTTGTTTGTTCATTTCCTTCACACAGTTGGATTAGCTTCTCCCAGATTTCTTTGGCTGTTTCGCACATCTTGATTTTGCTGAATGTGAGTTTATCCAGCGTCTTGTAAAGAATATTCTTAGCCACATTATCTAGGTTGGCTTTCTTTTTAACCTCAGTTGTCCATTTCTCTCTGGGCTTTTCTATTCGTTGAGGTGCCCCATCAGAGATGGCAACTGCTGTATTAGTTTTTAGAATCTTCATGGGACCATCAGTAATGACGTACCACATGTCATCATCTTGTGCAGTTAAATGAGTCTGCATTCTTACTTTCCAATCATCAAAGTATTCTCTTTAAAACATGGGTATTTTGTTGAATGATGACATACTGATCAATTTCGAATAAGAATATCCTTAGACAAGATTAACACTGCTCTGATACAACTTGTTGGGATCGGTTTATTGAATGAGAAGTGTTTAGAAGGGGGAGTTGAATAAACGCTTGGACATTATGAAATCTTTTCGTAGAAAAGGATCAGTTTAGTGACAAACTGAAACAAGAATCTTGTCGATAAATGTCAATCAGTTTAAGTGATAACAGTTGCGGAAAATAAACTAATTGACAGATAGGATAAGTAACTGAAGTGATAACACACAGAGAGTTATGGATGTTTGGAGAATTAAATACTCCTACGTCACCTCTTCTATCACAAGGATAGGATATGCACTAAAAGACTTTGATCGATACAAAAATTGTACAGACCCACTTCAGCTTGGACTTAACACTGCCAAAACTGAAACTCTTAGTTAACAACAATTTTCACAGTTCTACGACTGATCTTAACACAATTGATCTAGTTAAAGATCGAGTATAATACAAAATAGCTTGTGCTAGTTAGCTCGAAATGTAGCATCAACTGCTACAAATGAAACTTATAAGTGTGAGCTACGCAAACTTTGAATAAATCTTAAAAGAGTAACAGCAAGATTTTTGATAATCGTTTGTGTGTATCTTGACTGCTTTTCTCTCCTATTTATAGGCTTCTCTTTCAACGGTAACATTAAATAATATTTGAATCTTATATCCGTTGATTGCCACGTCACTATTCTTCTGACATTCGTATACTGTAGACTCTGATATGCGACGTTCCACTACGAGTTGCAGTCGTCTTTTGTACTATTGTCAGTTGAGCGGTTGAATGTCCTTTTCAACTACTGATAACGTGTACAGCTGATTGATCAGCTGATTTGCAATAGCCGGTAAGCTCACAACTGAATGAATCAACTGATCAGTTTCCAACTGATCAGTCAGCTGTGTATTCAGTTCAGCTGGTATCAGTTACCTTTAATAATCTGCGCTACTCTTCAGTTAGGCAATATGTCAGTATCAGTTTAGTCCAATATATAGTTTGTCAAACAGCCGAAATTATGCTTCCAACAGTATTAATAACAGTAGTTGGAGCAGGCTTTGTTGAATACGCAGTGGAGAATTCCAACATGTTTTTGCTTTGTTGAAAAATGAAGGGAACACATTTTCTAAAAACGCATTCCACAGTAATTAGGGAGATTCCTCCCCTCATTCTGAAATCATCTTTTTAGCAAGTTCTCTCTCATCTTAAAATATTTGAGTGCTTAGTTCTATAATATTTGTGAGATGTTTGTTCTCCTGTATTAAAAGAGTGTATATTCTCTTTTAAAACACAGTGAGTGGTTGTATATCATAAAATATTATATTGAAATTCTTTTCATCTTGCCCGTGATTTTTACCCTAATAAATTTTAGGTATTTTCCACATAAATCTCGGTGTCCAATTTATTATTTATTTTTCATATTTAATATCTCAAGTTTTCGCATGTGGGACCCACAAATGGTATTAGAGTCTTGGTTTAAAATTTCTTAAAATTCTGAGTATGCTCTGTTGTTGCAACCTAGACTGATCTTCCATATCAGAAAAGTTTTTTAATGATTTTTTATTAAGGTGAGATTATTTTGTCCACTCTACTAAATTGTTGTAGACATAATGGCAGACAGGTACTAGATAAAAAATTCAATTTAAGCAATTTTATGCTGTAAAAATTAAAGATACAAGAGGTTTTAAGAAAAAAGAATTGCTTGGTGGCTATTGGATTAAGACCGATGGAAATGATGGACGATGGAAAGTGGAATGAGATGAATGATAACGATGTTGCCAATTTGGGCTATGGCAGACAAAGTGCTATCAAGTATCTCTTAGATAAAAACAAAAAAAATTTATCTGGGATACTCTGACAAAAATGTACGAGGTCAAGTCACTACACAATAAGATTTTCCTTAAGAGAAGGTTTTATAATCTTCCAATGGCGGAATCCTCATCGATGACTGACCATATCAACACACTAAATACTTTATTTGCCCAACTCACTTCAATGGGGCATAAAATAGAGGAAAATGAACGTGCGGAGCTTTTATGTCAAAGTCTACCAGATTTAGATGATCAACTAAACCAACAATATTCTTATGGGCTCTCTAAAATTCGACGATATCTTAACTGTGGTTCTCGAAGAAGAAATCCGGTGCAAGAATAAGGAAGATAGATTGGTAAATTTGAAACAGGCAGAGGCTTTACTGATGATAAGACGAAGATTTATGAACCGTGACTCCAATGGGAGCCAAAGACGAGGTAAATCCAAGTCGAGAAGTAAGAAGAAAAATAATTACTGCTTTAAATGTGGCGATAAAGACCACTTCAAGAAACAATGAACGAGTATCGAGAAGAGTTCTCAAGAAAATGTGACCAGTACTTCAGGTGGTGATGAAATATTATTCAGCGAAGCGACAACAGTTGCAGAAGGCAAGCACAAATTTTGTGACACATGGATTATGGATTTAGGTGAGACGTGGCACATGACGTCTTAGAGAGAATGGTTTGATCATTATGAACCATACTCAAGAGAATCTGTATTTATGGGAAATGATCATGTCTTAGAAATCGTTGGGGTCGGTACTATCAAAATAAAAATATTTGATGGCACCATTCGCACTATATAGAAGGTACGAAATGTGAAGGGACTGATGAAAAATCTTTTGTCCTTGGGGCAGTTGGATGATATCGGGTGCAAAACCCATATCGAGAATATGATCATAAAAATTGTGAATGGTGCGCTTGTGGTTATGAAGGCATAAAAATTTGTTGCAAATCGGTATTTACTTTTGGGAGAAACAAACACAGAGACGGAACTAGCTGTTGCATCAATTGGTTCAGGAGAAAAATTAGCATTTTTATGGGATAGAAAGCTCGGACATATGTCAGAACGAAGGTTGAAAATTCTCTCAGAACAGAACCTGCTGTCGGAACATTATAAAATGTCATTATTCTTTTGTGAGCATCGTTTTACCAATAAACAATGCAGATTAAAGTTTGAAACTTCCAAATACCAAAAGTAAAAGCATATTGGAGCTGATTCATTCGCATTTTTGGCAAGCACCAGTTGTATCCCTAGGAGGAGCGAGATACTTTGTCTCACTCATTGATGATTTCTCTAGGAGATGATGGATGTATACAATCAAGAAGAAATCAGATGTTTTCTAGATCTTCAAAGATTTTAAAGCGTGGGCTGAACTTGATTTTGAAAATAAAATCAAGTGTCTGAGGACTGACAATGAAGGAGAATATACCAGTGATGAATTTGACGCATTTTGCCAACATGAGGACATCAAAAGACAGTTCATGACGGCTTATACACCTCAACAGAATGGGGTGGCGGAGTGGATAACAGAACCTTGTTGGACAGAACAAGAGCTATGTTGAGGACTGCAGGTCTAAACAAGTCATTTTGGGTGGAAGCAGTCAACACCGCTAGTTATATATCAATCGTTCTCCTTCAGTGACGATTGATCTGAAGACTCCGATGGAGATGTGGACCAGGAAGCTGGCAGATTATTCTCATTTGCATACATTTGGAAGTCCTGTGTACGTTCTGTACAATGAGCAAGAAAGATCAAAGTTGGATTCGAAATCCCAAAAATGTATCTTCTTAAGTTATGCTGATGGAGCAAAGTGGTTTCGCTTCTGGGATCCTAATTTTCACATGCTTGTCATCAGCAAGGATGTTATTTTCGAGGAAGATAAAGTAAAAAAGAGACAAAGGTACACTGAATTCAGAAACTACTATATTTCATGTGGAAAATAAAACGGACGAAGGTCAAAATTCTTGTGAAGCAGTACCAGAGCACGAAGAACAATAACATGTTGAGACTGAAGTTTCAAATATGAGGCAGTCAACTCGAGACAGAAAACCACCAGGTTGGCTTGCAGATTATGTTACTGAAAGCAATATTGTATATTGTCTATTGTGAGAGGATGGTGTGCCATCGAGTTTCCACAAGGCTACTCAAAGCTCGGATGTATCCTTGTGGATGATAGCAATGCAAGAAGAGTTGGAGGCATTAGACAAGGAAAAAACTTGGGATCTTGTTACACTATCACGAGAGAGGAAAACCATTGATAATAGATGGGTCTATAAGATCAAACGTGATGATAATAACAAAGAAGAGTGGTATCGTGCTAGATTGGTAGTAAAAGGGTACGCTCAAAAATAAGGCATTGATTTCAATGAGATATTTTTTCCTGTGGTTTGGCTTACAACAGTTAGAGTAGTGCTAACATTGTGTGTGGTGTTTGACCTACATCTAGAGCAACTAGATGTGAAAACGACGTTTCTTCAAGGAAATATTGAATAAAAAATTTATATGCTTCAGCCATAAGGTTTTCAGAAAAAGACAAAAAGAACTCGATTTGCAAGTTGAACAAATCTCTGTACGGTCTCAAATAGACAAGATAGTAAGCCAACATCGACCCCTCTTCCTGATAACTTCAACTTATCCTCCGAGATATTGTCCTAGCAATAAAGTAGAGAGAATGGAGATGTCTCGAGTACCATATGCATCATCAGTGAGAAAGTTTGATGTTCGTCATGATTTGTACAAGACCGGACATTGCTCAAGAAGTGATAGCAATTAGTCGGTATATGACGAATCCTAGACGAGAGTATTGGAGTACTATTAAGAGGATCCTTATATACATTAAGGGTACCTCAAATGTTGCATTGTGTTATGGAGGATCAGATTTTACACTCAGGGGATGTGTCAATTCAGATTATGCATGTGATCCTGATAAGAAGAAATATACTACTGGTTTCAAAACTGCAAACAGTAGTGACATTATCTACAACGGAGACAGAATATATAGCAGCTGCTCAAGCTTGCAAGGAGGCAATATAGATTAAAAGGTTATTGAAGGAGATCAGACACAAACAAGAGAATGTTTCTTTATTTTTTGACAGTCAGAGTGCCTTGCACATCTCAAGAAATCTAGCTTTTCATTCCAGGACGAAACACATTGGAGTCCAATTTCACTTTGTGCGGGAAGTAGTAGAAGAAGGAAGTGTGGATATGTAGAAGATCCATACAAAAAGATAAGATAGTTGATTTTCTCACCAAGCTAGTGAACACGAAGAAGTTTGAGTGGTGTAGATCCTCAAATGACCTAGCAGAAACATAAACAGCAGAGAATGACAAGATTGAAAGGATGTGTGGAGATGTGTTTGATTCTCAATCAAATCTCCAAGTGGAAGAAATATCGGCAAAGAATGACAGCACACATGGGAAATACATTAACGACGGTAGTTGGGGCAGGCTTTGTCGAACACGCAGTGGAGAATTCGAACATGTTTTTGCTTTGTTGAAAAATGAAGGGTTCACAGTAATAAAGGAGCCCTCATTTTGAAATCATCCCTTTATCGAGTTCTCTCTCTTCTTATAGTATTCGAGTGTTTAGTTTTATAATATTTGTGAGGTGTTTGTTCTCCTGTATTAAGAGATCATGTGTTCTCTTTGTAAACATAGTGAGTGGTTGTACACCATAAAATATTATAGTAGAATTATTTTCATCTTACCCGTGATTTTTACCTTGATATTTTTTAGTGGTTTTCCACGTAAATCTCGGTATCCAATTTATTTTTTATTTTCATATTTATTATCTTAAGTTGCCGCGCGTGAGACGAACTAATCCAAGACATAAGTTGACTCTATGAACATTTGCTATAGCATAAATTTTATTTGCAACTTGTACTACCGATTAAAGAATGGCCTTCCTAGAAGAAAGAACCGATGTCTGCTCAAATTCCAAGTAGTATCCTTATTTTCCTAAAAAAATAAGGTAAAATAAAACATTATTAAAATCATTATTTTATAATTTTTTAATAAAATTATTATTGTAATTTAATTTACTTTTTAGGAAAATTTTTCCCACATAAAGATACGAGGATTTTTTTTTTTTTGTAGGAGATCGAGACAAATAACCTTTGGGATTGGGTAGCGTAGTTTAGCAAACCATTGTCCGGATATGATGATGTGGCATCATTGTCGGTTTAAAATATACCTGAATAAGGAATATATGTTTCCCTGTATTATTTTTTCGAAAATATGAGTCCCCGTTATATATATTTAGCTTATTTGTATTTTTACATGTGTTCTAAAAAATATCGTTTATGATCGCCTTGGCGTTCGCTTACCGCCTTCATTTTTAGAAATAATGTAAGCAGCCGTCTAATATAATATATAGAATTTAAAAAAAAAATTTATTTAACATATTTTTCAATCATTTTGTATATCATAGACAGAAAAAATATACAATCGATTTTGATTTGGATTCGAAATAAAAGAATTCTTGAAGAATATACGGAGGTTAACAAAAAAATTAGATATTTAGATAAAAAAAATCGCTTAGACAGTCGTCTTAACACCTAGACGGTACGCGGTGGGTGGTCGTCCGCATCTTTTTTTAGAACACTGATTTTTATACATAATAAGAAAATTATTGAAAAAAAATTTACGTTAAAAATTCTCATTTACTCTTATTTAGTAAGTGCTTTATTATGTGTAAAGGCTTGTTAGAAATAATTAATGTATTTAATGAATTGAGATATATTGATAAAAATAAATAAATAAAATAATATTAAATATCGATAGTGAAATATATATCAGGGACGTGTGGAAAAGGAATTTGACTTTTAGATTTCAGACGGAATGAGTAGTATAAATTCACTTTTACGAATTATATTTTTTTGAAGAAATTTTAAGATCATGTTAAAAACAATAAATTTAGATGTGAATTTTACATAAAAAAAATTATCGATATTTTTAATTTTTCTAATTCATGAGTATGAGTGGTTATTTTATATCCTCATATATTATAGTATGATATATATAATATACAAATTATTAATATAGTGATCACATTATTTTATCAAGATAATGATACGACACAAAGTAAAATATTTAAATAAATTAAAAAATCTATGAGTTTTGGAGTATAATTTATATTTGCCGGAAAAATTAAACGAGATATCATCTAACTTCTAATTAAATCATATATATATATATATATACACGTGTGTGTGGATAAATCTAATCACGAAATTTCATCTTATGTAATTACTTGACAATTCAAAAGATTTCACCTTTTTTTAAAAGAAAAACATTTAAAAGAAGAAACCGAAACTTCAAACATCAAAATGTTTTTTTGGAGCGAGTGTTAAATCGTTGGTGCATTTCATACTTAAATAACAACTTTGAGATTGCCATAGTCAATTAATATGAATGTTGTTGTGCACCAAGTGTTAATCTTCAAGTGTTCTTGTGTGGTTGATGACCGATATGAGGACGACGGTATCCATCTCACTCGCCACACTCCAGTATTCATATTTTATCGTCGATGTGTTTTTCATTAGCATTGTAATAGTAATAACCGCTCTTAAAAATCTAAACACCCGCTCCTATAGCTATTTTTTTAAGTGTTAAGTGTTAGAATATTTTTAATACTTTTGAGTTTTGATAATTGACAATATAAAGATCAAACAGATTTAAGATTCAGCCGCTCACTTTATTGTAAAACAAGTTTTTTAGACCGCTGAATTATTTCAAGCCCTTCAGAAGTTCAAGTCGTTATGTCTAGAAATGAAACCGCTGTACTTTATTGAACTCCAGCTGCAAGATATCTTTTGACAAGTGACCAGTCAAAATTATTAAATGCAACGCACAAGTTCAAATTGTTGTTTTCCAACCACATTGCAGAAATGTCAACATTTAGGATTTCAAAAGGATGGTACATTTTAAGCCGTTAAGTTGAAAGCTCAATATAGAGAGATTACACAATATCCTACCAACTCCTGAAAAGATCCTACCAACTCCTGAAATGAAAGGAATACATTCTATTCGGATATGGCATGCCAACTTCATCAAAATGATGGACTACTTAAAGTCAATAGAGCATTTATGAACATTTAATGATAAGTACGAAGTATGCCCATATTTTCTAAAAACATTACAGATGATCGTTGAAAAAAATTTTAACCATTGAGCACTCTACTATAAATATGCAGTGCATTTCAAATTGTTGAAACTTTTAATAAATCAAGAGTCTGCATATTTCCATGATTGTTGAGCACACTTAAGAGTCTTTCTTTCTGACTGTTCAAAAAAGCACATCTTTATCAGAATATATCAAATCTTCGAGGATCAATCTGTGATACCTCAACCAAGTCAAGCCGTTGCAAAGCTGACCGTTGAGTCTTTGTTATTTGTTGTATTTTCTGGTGAAACGGGGGTTATTAAACATTCAAACCTTGTAAATTGATCACTAAGAGTTTCAGTTTAGATAGTGTGATAAGTCCTAACTAAAGAATGTTGTTACAAGACGTTGTAAAACCAAAATCTTTTAGTAGAAGAAGAGGTGACATATGAGTTTTATCTCTGAATATCCATAAAAATTTACGTGTTCTTTACCTGCGTAATTTCACATTCTTGCACATTCAAATTTTCACAGCGCTTCTTGTTAAATTGCAAGTCGTTTTGTTTGTCAATACCCTAACTAGATTGTTTTCGCACTTGTTTTATATTAACACTGGTCCAGTAAATCTAGCCGTTCAATAATACTTTTCAAAAGCTTAAAAACTGGTAAGAACACTTTAAAATTTTCAAATATTTTAAAAAGAGTTTATTCACTCATATCTAAACTCTAGTCGGATCCTAACAAGTGATATCAGAGCGGATTGTTCTTGAACTCTGATAACTAGACTTTTAAATGACATCATCTAACTAGATTTCAATGTTTTCCAAAGAGGATTATGTCAACTGAAAAATTCGAATGCATGCACATCTAATGACTCAGGATGATGAAATGTGGTATGTCATAATAGACGGCCCAATGAAGTTTCTAAAAGTAAATCCAGTTGTTGCTGTAACATAAGGTACTCCACAGATGGTGGAGAAGCACCGGTCCGAATGGAAGGTGGATGACAAAAGAAGGCCAATATGTACAGTGTGACCGAAAATATCTTTTATAAAACACTTGATAAGAATATGTTTAACAAAATTAAAACATATTCTATAGCGAAGGAGATTTGGGAAACCTAACTTTGCGAAGGCAACGACCAGACCAAAGAAAACAAGCTGATCGTTGTCATCCAGAAGTTTGACGATGCAAAAATGAAGCCCGAAGAAACTCTCAATGAGTTTGATGAATGATTTAGAAGTATCATAATTGAACTTTGTTCATAACGGTTAAGATGAGTAAAGTTTTTAGGAGGGGTTAAATAAATATTTTGCTTCTCTTTTTCGAATATGAATCAGTCTTTTAAGAATTGATCCTGAAATCTTGTATGTCTATATCGATCAATTAACTAAAATAGTGCGAAATTAAACTAAAAGATAGATTTGAATATTTTGGAAAGGTTACTGTGAAAATTGAATGAACAAGAATAATGCACACGAGTATTTTAATGGAAGTTCAGATACTTCAATTGCTCCTACGTTATCCCTTCTATCTGAAAGATAGATATTAACTAAAATACTTTAATTAATTACAATAAATGTAATAACCCAATTCAGTTTTGTATTAAATAATGTCAAAGTAAAACTCTTAGCTTTTCTTACACTTATCAGTTGATAACCGAATAGCTCAAATGAGTAACATGAATGCTACAAATATATCAATGAGTTGTGAGCTTGAGATTGCGATTTTTAAAGAGAACATGAGTTTGAAAATGACTATCAAATATAAAATTAATATTACCAAATTATGATTCAAGGGTTTTTCACTATTCATTGTATCATTGGTCATTGACTAACATAGTATTTATTCATGTAATTATAAGCAATTAACCTTAGAATTATAAGGATAGCAGTTTAAATCCTTGCGTTTTCCTAATTTAACTGAACAAACCTAGCATCCAGTCAAAACTTATCAATAATCAAATGGGCACGATAGCGTTCCATATTAATTAAAGATAGCATTTTTCGTTTTGTGAAAACAGTTAATCATGAAATCTAACAATCAAGATAGATGTAATCGATAAATCCAGTTTCGTTGATTTATTTAGATTAAATATGTTATGATAACAAACATTACTAATCTAGCGCTACTTATGTACCAATTGTTCATGACAATTACAGATCAATGAATTCATAGATAGCAACAAAAATTCATACATCAAATCAAATTATCAGATTAACTAACATACAATTTCCATAAAATTTAATATAAATAAACAAAATACTTGAAACGAACAAGAATTTTAAATTAATCGCAAAAAGCCTCACAGTGATAAAATTGAAATAGTAAAAATATCTCTTGATTCAGAAATAAAAACTTAGCCTAAAGTTGTAGAGAGAAGATGAAAAATATCTTGTGCCTCCTTGTGTTTCACGTGTAGATGGTGGAATTCTTCTGTGTATTTTTTGTGCATCATTCTTGCTTTTAATGTGTAGATGATTAATTGGACTCAAGGGAAAAGCCCATTAACTAAAAAAAACCTAATTTTAAAAATATCTCAAAAAATGAATATAAAGTTTTTAAGGAATAAAATTCTATCTAGCATTTTTCTCTCAATAACCATTTCTCTCTCCAAGAATTAATTTTAATTCAAACACCATAATTAGGACTCTAAAATTTGACATAATCTTCGCAAATTTTGAATTGCACAGCTTGAAATTCTCGTCAGATTCAGTTGTCACAGACAGCTAAAAAATAGTTACAAGACGTGATCACTGTGGGGACCCGGACGCTAATCATATTCTTAATCATCATTGAGACAATTTAATCAATTAAAGTAAATAGGGTCTAAATTTTTTTATTTTTTTTTAAATGCGGAATGTAATGGAATTCAATCTAATATACATATCAGTATAAAGGTACAAGTTTTGTACAACAAGCATCAAACTAAGGTTTAACGACTATAAATCAAGTGTTCAAACCCTATCTCAATCAAGTCCGTAGTCTCCACTCTAATCACGATCTCTCTTCATCTCCTCAACCCTGAACCTATCCCACCTGTTGCCATGCACACATACAAACACGACAGCAACCGGATAACTCCGGTGAGATATATATCCCAGTATAAATCAACGAAACATGCAATCATATAATCAATATAAAAGCATAAACAGATGTCAGGAATATGTATCAAAATCTGAAAACATAATCAATATAAGACTGTCAATCAGACTCGTGACCCCACGTCTCAGACTAGACTCAATCCTAGTCTAGGGATCCCTGTTTCCAGACGTTGGCATTCCTATATCGAACATCAGTAATAGAAGAAATTCCAATTCTATCCACTTCGATATAACCAAACATCCGGTGTCTTGATCTATCCGTCACAGACTTTGGCACTATCGCCAATTCACTATCTTGTGACAAGGTGCAATGTGCCAGTGACGATTCCATCACTATCGGCACTTATGTCACAAGATCACTCGTTTAATATTCGTCTAATACATGCTTCAATAAATCAATAGAACAAGCATATCAATTCAAATCAATGTAAATAATAATAATAAGTATGTGATTTAGGGAAACTCAAGTATATCCTACTCAAGTCGATCTCCCAATACCACATTGACTTATACCTTTCTTTTATTGTAGTTCTGACGACGTCCCTGTCTGGAATTCAAAGTCTGTCAACCCTCAATCTGGCAATGACAATATCAATAATACCATATCAATATACTGCTCAAATCAATACCAATCTGATCAATCTGGATTCAACCCAAAATCAATGGCATAACGGCATAATCTCGATATTCCCGTCAACACAATCTCATCCGATATTAATTACAATCCATAACCAATATCCAATACAATCGATAGTCAATCAACAATCCAAATCTATCCAATATCAATCGATATATTCTGAAAAATCTTAACAATTCCATAATCAATCTGTTCCTCAATCTGACTTCGATTCTACGATGTCTAACATGCCAAGAACATCATATTTGATTCTAACAATATCATAATTTCAAGACCTACCAAAACTTAATAAAACTTACGTCCAGTTGTAGCCTGCGTCGATAGGAACACAGTACTGAAGTCGGATTGAAATTCTGACAAACAGATCTTTCACAGAAACTTTTCTCGATTCTTTTCTGATGGTTTCTGAGGAATTAAACTTGATATATATATATATATATATATCATGCATGTACTGGGCAAGTGGCTTCATGTTTGTCTAATACGTCTCGCGCATATGCGCGACATCAATTGGCGCATATGCGCGAGACCTACTGGTCTTCGCGTTTCACTTCTCAGCAGCTCGCGCATATGCGCGCCTCATCTCCGCGCATATGTGCGAGGTTCTCTGGACTTGTTCATTACTTCTCGCACAGCTCGCGCATATGCGCGCACACCCTCCGCGCATATGCGCGAGGCCCTCTGCCCATCCCGCGCATATGCGCGCATACAGATCGCGCATATGCGCGAGGTGTACTGTCCTCGCACATTCTATATCTCACGTTACTTCGAATCGTGTCTTGGTTGGCCCTTCATAATCATATCAAATCATAATAAATCATTCCGCAGATTAACAGATAAAAATCTCGGGCATTACAATCACGCCTTGTGAAAATCCATTTCTGAATTTTTCTACTTTAAATCCTCCCCAAAGTTCATATTGGCAACTTTAAATGTGATATAAAAATTTCTTTTTTAACCCATATTTATCCCAAGATCAGAAAAATTCTTCCTACAACAAAATAACATAAAAGTATATCAATTAAGCACGTTGGAAGTAGCAACAATGAGAAATATGACAAAAAAATACAAACTATTATGAGCCTATCATCAATCGACGTGATTTTTTTTTTCAACCCTTCGATGTGCACGTGGATGGTCATGATCTTGCGCCTGTTCAGATTCTCTTGGCGACTGTTTGGATCCTCTATCCAACTCACACCTTCAAATCCTTTTTATCACGCAGTCGTGGTTAAGAAATCACAAACATAAATAGGCAAGTTCCTTTCTATCATTTCACATTTTCACAACCATACCGCCAAATTTCCAAATCATTCCTGACGAGAAAGTTCCTTATGTTCGAGTCTTTGGTAATCTCCCGTAGTAAGTCATTTGTACTTTTTATCACTATTATTGTTTTTTTTTTGCTTAACATAACTGTTCTCTTTCACCGTACGATAGAATGGTAAGTGCGGAAATGATTAAGACCATGAAGAGATAGATGATTGGTCCAAGCAGGGTTCCCCCGAGTCTCCTAAAAACAGGTCAGGACAAAGAAGAAAAAGATGTTCGAGCATGTGAAGAAGATACCTTTGGGGGTAGGCATTCCCTTTCTTGAGGATGTTGAGGAGCTCGGGGGCAATTTGAAGAAAACCAAGCTACTAAGAAGAGGCCTGTCATTGAGGTCGGGATTCTTCACCTCTGCCCTGAGCTCCAGCACCCGTATAAGTGCTCGATAACTCTCTACTTCTTGGCTCCTCAGTTGCGATGGTCCTCGGGCTGATGCAGAACATGATATCGATACCGAACTCAAGCATGTTCGGGAACTATCCGATCAACAATTAGTTGAAAAAATAGTTCTTGGTTCTTCTAGGTAAGAACGGCTTCAAACTTCCTTCCTTCTTTACATCTTTCTGAACCCGTATCATAACATTGTTTTCCTGTGCAGGGGGTAATTCATATTTAGAGCGCACTTTACGAGTTTATAAAGCTCGTGCTAGCTTCCAATCCCAGTAGAAAGACCTGGATGATGTCTGGGCTAGGAATACTGAGCTTATGGGGCAGCTCCGTGCCCTGGAGGTCCGAGTAGCTGCGGAAAATGCCTTTCTAGTGGCCGAGCTAGAGGAGGCTAGGGAGAGGGGGGAGAGCAAATAGCGCAGTCTAAGTAGTAATTACAATTGTTGAGCCAGCGACAACAGGCAGATGCCCTTTGGACGAGCAAGAAAGATAAATTTGTAAAGTCCGGGGATTTCGATGCCCTTTGTACTAACAAGGAAATGTAGTTCTTTGAGCTTGGCTTTAAGAGCTGTGTCTCTGATAAGTGAAAGATTTGCAATTAATTTATATTAGAATCTATTTTGAATTATGCTTGTTTCGAACAGAATTATGCGTTTTTGGTTTGTTTTTGTTGTCATTTTAGGAATGGAGGAAATAGTGAGCACGAAGCCAAGTAAATGCAAGAAAACAAAGCCGAGTGGCATGGCATTGGACAGAAGTGCGCGCGTGGCCACGCCACTTCACGTGCAGCCACGCGCGCACAGATGAAGCACGAAGATCCAGAGGCGCGCGCGGGGTCGCGTCACGTCACGCGCAACCGTGCGCGTAGACACGAGCCACCAGGCAGAAGCTCGCGTGCGGCCGCGCGACTTTACGCGCACCCGCGCGCGCTGAGCATCCAGAAAACTATAAATTGCGCATCCTAGGTCAGAAACGAGGGAAAGCTGCCGTGGGAGAATAGAACACGCACGAACTGCTACCTTGGGAAAGAAAAAATGCGAGAAACTGAAAGCACACACGAGACAAAGATTCGGGAAGCGAAGAGCAATCACAAATACAAAGAACGACGGATCTGGGGACAGAGACGACACTTCGGATTTGTTATCTTTTCCTTCGCTTCTTTATTTTATTGTGTAGTGATGTTTAAAACTATGAATATGTCTTGTCTTCGCTTGGATTCCATTATGAACTAAATTTTCATTCTAGAGGTTGACGTAGCTTTGTCTATACGATGATTTGACGTTGATATTTTGATGATTGAATTCCGTTTTTGTTTAATTGTGTTCTCTACATTTATTTCACTGCAATTTACTGGCCATAAATTGTGCGTTGTCTGATTAATTCTACAACTCGGGAGAGAGACGAGGATTATAGATCATTATAAACACATCGTTGAATGTTTATATCGTTCGGAAGGCGTACAACTTTAGCGAGGCTTAGGTAAGAACATTGTTTGCATTTATCAATTAAACTTAGATTTTTGTTAGGAATAATTGAATCGAAGTTTGATTGATACACGTAAGTGTTCTTAGCCATTAGATAATTGGAATTCATGAAGTTAAATACAACCAGAAGAATTATCGTAGAAACTTAGTGAAATCATTCCTCTAGATATTATCTCTCATAGTTATTTCTCCAGTCGGTGATCAAATTAATTCATTGTTTTCAATTAATTCGTTCAAACAAACCAATATGGTTATTGATTTTTCTAGATAAAGTCTTGACTATTTTAATTATAAGCATTGATATATATTTTATTTACAATCCTCGTGGGATCGACACTTGCACTCAAAAATACATTTTACTATAACTTGACGTCGTGCGCTTGCGAGCAATCAAGAAAACACACAACAAGTTTTTGTCGCCGTTGCCAGGGAGTGTCAAAATTTGAATTTATATCAATATTGTTACCAATTAGTCTATATTTTAATTTAAAGCTTTTTATTTTTTATTTATTGATTTTTTTTTTCATTTTTTTCATTTTTGACAGTGCATGCTAAGATCGCAAAACCCTGACGTGCTTAATTTTGATCCGGAGATCGAAAGAACTGCGAGAAGATTAAGAAAAGCACGAAGATAAGAGATACAAGTAATGGCTGAACACAGAGAGTATGACAGACACATCCCGCCAGAGGCTATACCTATCATAGATCACTTCCGACCAGTGATCAACAATCATTATTCTGGCATTGCCCGAGGGACCATCAACGCCAATAATTTCGAGCTGAAGCCCGCTCTGATCAATATGGTTCAGCAAAATCAGTTTGCTGGAACTGCCACTGCTGATCCTCACATTCATTTGAGGACTTTCTTGGAGATAACGGATACAGTAAAAATTAATAATGTTCCTGATGATATTATTAGACTGCGTTTGTTTCCGTTTTCTCTTAGGGATCAAGCAAGAGGATGGCTCCAATCGCTTCCCTTGGGAAGTATCACGACATGGCAGGAGCTGGCGACGAAATTTCTGGCAAAGTACTTTCCCCCTGCAAAGTCTGCGCAGTTGAAGATTGAGATTAGCACGTTCAGGCAGAGTGATTTTGAGCAATTGTATGAGGCATGGGAGAGATACAAGGAGCTGTTGAGGAAATTCCCAAACCATGGTTTTGAGGACTGGGTGCTAATTGAATTATTCTACAACGGTCTAAATGGGCAAACACGAGGAATAGTGGATGCAGCAGCTGGTGGCGCGATCTTTGCCAAATCTCCTGAGAAAGCCTATGACTTGCCTGAGCAGATGACTGTAAATAGCTACCAGTGGCCGACTGAGAGATCTGGAGTGAAGAGGGCAATTGGGGTTTATGATGTGGATCCGATTATGTCACTCACTGCCCAAGTGTCTGCACTGACCACACAACTAGCAGCTATGAACAAAGTGAGCACAGCAGAGACTGAGGGTCCATCGATTGTTGCTGAAGAACAATCTCTTCCTGAAGAAGCTCAGTATATCAACAACAGAAATTTTGGAGGATTCGACGGATATCGAGGTAACCCTCCCCCTAACACTTATCATCCTGGTTTGAGAAACGATGAAAATTTTTCATATGCGAATAATAAAAATGTGTTGAATCCTCCACCGGGGTTCAATACATCAAAGGGGGAAGGAAAGCCTTCATTTGAGGATTTTGTAGGAACGTTTGTTGCGGAATCTGAAAAAAGAATGGCAAGGACTGAGTCTCGTCTTGACAATATGGAGACTCACATGAGAAATACGGGTGCCACAATGAAGTCTCTGGAAACGCAAATTGGACAGTTGGCCAACGCTTTGAGAGATCAGAACAGGGGTCAATTTCTGAGTAACACGGAGGTTAACCCAAAAGAGCAGTGTAAGGCAGTCCCTTTAAGGAGTGGAAAGGAATTGGAGGTACAAAGTCCGAAGGAGAGAATGGACAAGGAGAAGACAGTTGAAGAAGAGCAAACTGAGGGATCCAAAGCTGAAGTTGAAGTTGAACAACCTCCAGTATTTAAGCCGACTCTTTCTTACCCTCAGAGATTCAAAAAGAAGAATTTGATCAGTTAGCAAAATTCTTAGAGATTTTTAAGAAGATACACATCAACATACCATTTGCTGATGCTTTGGAGCAAATGCCGAATTATGCAAAGTTTATTAAAGATGTGATGTCCAAGAAGAGGAAGCTGCAAGAGTTTGAGACTGTGAAACTGACTGAAGAATGTAGCGCCATACTGCAAAAGAAGCTACCACAAAAATTAAAAGATCCGGGGAGTTTCACTATTTCTTGCTTTATTGGTGGTTCTAAATGTAGTAAAGCTTTATGTGATTTGGGAGCAAGTATTAATTTGATGCCATTTTCTTTCTACAGGGAACTGGAGCTTGGAGAAGTTAAACCAACTACTATCACCTTACAACTTGCAGACAGAAGTCTCACGTATCCACGTGGGATAGTCGAGGATGTACTGGTAAAAGTAGATAAATTTATTTTTCCTGCTGATTTTGTGATTTTAGATATGGAGGAAGATCATGATGCTCCATTAATCTTTGGGAGACCGTTTCTGGCAACTGGAAGGGCATTGATAGATGTGCATAAGGGTGAACTAACCTTGAGAGTTGGTGGAGAAGCAGTCATTTTTAACATCTATCACGCCATGAAGGGATCGAATGAGGTAAGCACTTGTAAGAGTATTGACGTTATAGACTCATGTATGTCTCTTGAATGTGCAGGAACAAGGGATCCTTTGGAGAGCTGTTTGATAAGTGCTGCAGGAATTGTTGATGAAGACAATTGGGAAGTGAAAGAGCAGCTGGTGGCTCTTGAAGCACTGCAGAAAGAAAGGAGAAAAGATGCACCGCCTGAGGAGTTGAATGTAAATGAGAAAATTGAGGTAAAACCACCTTCTCCTGACTTGAAGGAACTGCCAAGCCACCTTTGTTATGCATTTTTAGGTGAAAAGTCTACATATCCGGTAATTATCTCTTCCTCTCTTACATGTGCTGAAAAAGATACATTATTGAGAGTGTTGAGGAAATATAAAAATGCACTAGGATGGTCGATTTCTGATATTAGGGGAATTAGCCCTACTATATGCATGCATACAATTTTGATGGAGGAGTCGTATACTCCTTATGTAGATCATCAGAGGAGGTTAAATCCAGCCATGAAGGAGGTAGTGAAAAATGAAGTGTTGAAACTGTTAAATGCTGATGTAATTTATGTTATTTCTGATCATAGTTGGGTGTCCCCTGTGCAAGTTGTACCAAAAAAGGGTGGAATAACTGTGGTTAGAAATGAAAATGATGAACTAATATCTACTCGTACCGTGACTGGATGGCGAGTATGTATTGATTATAGGAAATTGAACAATGCCACACGTAAAGATCATTTTCCATTACCTTTTATTGACCAAATGCTTGATAGACTTGCTGGCTATTGTCATTATTGCTTTTTAGATGGTTATTCAGGTTATAACCAAATTGCTATAGCGCTAGAAGATCAGGAGAAGACTACTTTCACGTGTCCCTATGGCACATTTACTTTTAGGAGAATGCCTTTTGGATTATGTAATGCGCCTACTACTTTTCAGAGGTGTATGATGGCCATATTCGCAGACATGGTGGAAGAAATCATGGAAGTCTTCATGGATGATTTCTCGGTATTTGGCTCTTCATTTGATCATTGTTTAGATAACTTATCCCTTGTTTTGCAGAGATGTCAAGAAAAGAACCTAGTTCTTAATTGGGAGAAATGCCATTTTATGGTCCAAGAGGGCATTGTTCTTGGACATAAAGTATCTTCTCGGGGATTAGAGGTAGATAGAGCCAAGGTGGTTGTCATCGAAAAACTTCCCCCACCAAAGAACATCAAATGAATAAGGAGCTTTCTAGGACATGCGGGGTCTTATCGTAGATTTATTAGAGATTTTTCTAAGATTACTAAACCTCTGTGTAACTTGCTTGAAAAAGAGTCAACTTTTATATTTGATGATGATTGTTTGCAGGCATTCGAGAAGATCAAAATGGCATTGGTGACTGCACCGATCATGATAGTGCCGGACTTGAAGGAGACCTTTGAGCTAATGTGTGATTCAAGTGATTATGCAGTGGGCGCTGTCTTAGGTCAAAGAAGGGAAAAGTTGTTTAGGGCAATTTACTACGCAAGCCGCACGATTGATGCTGCACAACAAAATTACACTACGACCGAGAAGGAGATGCTTGCAGTAGTATTTGCCTTCGACAAATTCAGACCTTATTTGATTGGCACAAAGGTAATCGTTTTCACTGACCATGCAGCTATTCGCTACCTATTTGCCAAGAAGGATGCAAAACCACGCTTGATAAGGTGGATTTTGCTATTACAATAATTTGACTTTGAGGTCAAGGATAAAATGGGTAGTGAAAATCAAGTGGCCGACCACTTGTCGAGACTTGAGCTGGAGGAGAAGAAAGAAGAGAGAGCCATAAAGGAAACATTTCCGGATGAACAACTTTTTGAGGTAAATTCCGTACTTCCTTGGTTTGCTGATATTGCTAATTTTTTGTCTTGCGGCACCCTCCCTGTAGATTTTTGAGCTATCATCAGAAGAAGAAGTTCGTCCATGATATCAAGTTCTATTATTGGGATGATCCATTTGTGTATAAGAGGTGTGCTGACCAAGTGATTAGGAGATGCGTGGAGGGTATCGAAGCACATCAAATTCTGGAGAAATGCCATTCTTCACCTTATGGTGGACATTTTGGAGCGTCACGAACAGCAGCTAAGGTATTGCAATCTGGTTTTTATTGGCCTAGTTTGTTTAAAGATAGCTATACCTTAGTAAAGTCATGTGATAGATGCCAGAGGTTAGGAAATATCTCTAGGCGTCACGAATTACCACTGGCAAATGTTTTGGAAGTGGAACTTTTTGACGTTTGGGGTATAGATTTCATGGGACCCTTTCCTTCTTCTTTTCGTAATTCTTATATTTTATTATCTGTGGATTATGTTTCAAAATGGGTGGAAGCAATCGCCACCAATACTAATGACGCTCGTGTTGTAGTTAAATTCGTGCATAAGAACATCTTCACAAGGTTTGAAACACCGAGAGCCATCATAAGTGACGAAGGTACGCATTTTTGCAATAGGATTTTCAACTCACTTCTGGCTAAATACAGTGTGAAGCACAAAGTGGCAATATCATATCATCCTTAGTCAAATGGACATGCTGAAATATCCAACCGGGAAATTAAACAAATTCTGGAAAAGACTGTAAACACCAACCGGAGGGATTGGGCCATTAAGTTGGATGATGCGTTATGGGCTTATCGGACTGCATTCAAGACGCCTATTGGGATGTCTCCCTATAGGCTAGTATTTGGGAAAGCATGCCACTTGCCGCTAGAATTAGAGCACCGAGTATTTTGGGCAGTAAAGAAGTTAAACTTTGATTTAAAAGCTTCTGGCGATGTCCGAAAACTGCAGTTAAATGAGATGGATGAATTTCGAAATTAAGCATATGAGAATGCCAAGATCTACAAAGAGCAAACCAAGAAGTGGCATGACAAGATCATTGTGCGAAGAACACTTGAACCGGGACAACAGGTGCTGCTTTATAATTCTCGTCTCAGACTATTTCCAGGAAAGCTAAAATCAAGGTGGTCAGGACCGTTTATAGTGTAAGCAGTACAACCATACGGAGCAATCGAACTCAAATGCAATGATGGAAGAACGTTTAAGGTGAATGGTCAGCGAGTGAAACACTATTTTGGAGACGAAGTGCGGAACATGGACAATATCTCACTGGCCGAATCTACTTGAGGCAGAACTGAGTCGGGATGGTGACGTTAAACCAAGCGCTTGTTGGGAGGCAACCCAACCAGTATCTTTTATTGCTTTCGTTTTCTTTATTTGCTTCTATTCTATTTTCAGTATTAATTTTGTCCTTAATTTTTTTTATATTTTTGAACTCTGCATATGACGATTAGATATTGACACGCGTTTTATTGTGCAAGTAAAAGTTGAACCTGGCGTCAATCGGAGTAAAAAAAAAAACAGCCGCCTCCCCCAACACAATTCTCTCCAAAATTCCTTCTCACTCCACCACAAACCCCAATCCCCAAAACAATCCATAACTCATTCATTCAAACTCCTCCACTACAACAAACACTCCTCCCTCAACAAACACTCACACCCACCACCAACAGCCACCGCCGCTGCTGCTCCACCCAGCCGCCGCCGCCGCCGCTACTACCGCCACCGACCAAGTGTCACCTTCAAGTAATTTTCTTCGCTCAAGCTTCCGTTTCCTTTTCTTTGTTATAGTTTGGGTTTATTTTCAGTATTCAAGCAATTGTTGGTGCACATTTGTTGATTGAGAGTTTGGGATAAACATTGAAAAATTATGCCGCCTAGAAAGAGATCGAAGGATGTGGCTTCCTCTTCTCGTTCCTACAATGCTAATAAATTTTGGAACGAGGAAGCATTCAGAGTTTACGAGAGTATCCTGTCTAGGTCAATTATCAAAGAAAGAGGGATAGATATGACCTAACTTAACTGTGATGTAATGGAGGAAGTTGTGCAAAGGGGGTGGGTAGATATAGCCTAGTCACCACCAGATGCAGTTATATCTATAGTCCGGAAATTTTATGCTAATCTGAGAATCAAACACGAGGACTATAGAGTTTTGGTGCGCGGGAAACTGGTCTCTTTTGATTCGGCATCCATCAATGATATCTATAATCTGCAGAGTTTTGAAAACGACGAGTATACTGCTTTTGTTAATGGCATTGTAGATTATGATTCGAGCCCCGAGTTCTGACACTCGTGCACGAGGTATGTGTTGTCGTGTTCTTTATTTCTATACATTGAGGACAATGCATACTTTAAGTTTGGGGGGGGGGGTTGAATTTGCTTGCACGTTAGAATTATTATTATTATTATTTAAATTGGTTTTTTTCTTTAGTTTTTATTTATTTTTTGCATGCTAGATTTGTTAGGAAGAGTCATGGATGAGTAAAATGTGTGGCCGATGATGAAAAATTGAATTGTGGTCCTGAAGTATATATGTGTTCATGATAACTTAGGAGTCACAATTATTTTGCATTGTCGTGTTTGTTGATACTATCATTGCTAGAGACAAGTTGCATGCCTGTGATGCTAAATAGATGGTGGAGATCTGATTCTTGGTAATTCTTGCATGACATTGATTGACACTTTTGCAAACATAGAAATGATCTAGCAATTTTTCACAATATCTTTGGGCCTATGTTCTTTGTTTACTATCAATTGTAGCCCTTTGAGCTTCGAGTTAATTGAGATGATTAAAATTTCTTTTGTACCTACCTCGTATATCATTTTTGGTTGAACAAATGCATGTGATTGGTTTATATGAGTTGACTAATGGATTGACGGAAATCTAGGACTTGTTTGAACACTTTTCGAGGCGAAATACGGATAATATGTGACATATGAATGATTTAGGCGATCTTTGGAGCCGTTTTGAGCCTTCGAGCCTACCAATGAACA
Organism: Primulina tabacum; assembly: GCF_025594145.1. Classification (NCBI taxonomy): domain Eukaryota; kingdom Viridiplantae; phylum Streptophyta; class Magnoliopsida; order Lamiales; family Gesneriaceae; genus Primulina; species Primulina tabacum. The sequence goes on from NC_134562.1 coordinate 8,686,370, forward strand.
TGAAATATCCCTAGTGTCCCATTTTGAGCCTACTTAAAATCAAGTGGTGTATGTCAATGACATACAATTAGCCCCCACTTGTATCTATTCTACATCCCACAACGACTACCTAATGAAGCTTATACACTTATTGTCCTACCTAATTTTGAGAGAAATAAGTTCATGGGTGTTGTAATGATTCAAATACTCCTTGAAAAGAAGAAAAAAAGTTAAATGTGCTAAAAGGAGTTGAAAAGAAAAAAAAAGAAAAAAAATGAATCAAAAGTGATGAAAAAGAAAGGAAAATATGGGAGATGAAGGATATGATTGGGAAGAAAACAATAAAGTGATGGTGAATGAAATGAAGATGAGAATTATGAAAATTCAATTATTTCTCTCAGATCTTGATTTCCATACCTTTATTGTAGCCATGAGCCGTAGCCTAATGTTACAAGCCTACAAGAACTATTAATCTTGTCACATTTATCCAATATACTAGTGGAGAAAAGTTGTTCAAGTCAAGCCTGTGAGTACCTGAAAAATATTGTTATCAAGTATAGACTTTAATCACTTGCTTGCAAGCATCTCATTGTGTGATTTCATCTGTGGCGTACTTATGTTAACGATCTTTCGAGCCAAATAATCACCGATAAAGTCCTATGTGATCTGTGAATGCGAATTTTATTTTGATGAAGTGTGAGCGGCACTGAGCTGATGATTTCTTGAGTTTGTAAGACGAATGGATATGACAACTACATTTGAGCATTCGATTGGGTAAATGAAAATTGACATATCACACACGCACGTGACTCTTGGGAAATCGTGAATTACATGAAATTAGATACGTCGGAGGCCAATATCACTTTTTGCATATCCATGACTATAGTCGTTAGCGTTAATTTTTTTCTTGATTATTTGCTTTTATTTATTTTGCTCGGGACGAGCAAAAGTTCAAGTTTAGGGGGTTTGATAAATGCAAGATTTGCACTTAATTTATATTAAAATCCATTTTGAATTATGCTTGTTTCGAACATAATTATGCGTTTTTGGTTTGTTTTTGTTGTCATTTCAGGAATGGATGAAATAGTGGGCACGAAGCCAAGTAAATGTAAGAAAACAAGGCCGAGGGGCATGGCATTGGAGAGAAGTGCGTGCGCGGCCGCGCCACTTCACGCGCAGCCGCGCGCGCACAGATGAAGCACGAAGATCCAGAGGCGCGCGCGCGTTCGCGCCACTTCACACGCAACCGCGCGCGCAGACACGAGCCACCAGGCAGAAGTTCGCGCGCGGCCGCACGACTTCACGCGCACCCGCGCTCGCCGAGCGTCCAGAAAACTATAAATTTCGCATTCTAGGTCAGAAACGAGGGAGAGCCGCCGTGGGAGAATAGAACACGCACGAACTGCTATCTTGGGAAAGAAAAGACGCGAGAAACCGAAAGCACACACGAGACGAAGATTCGGGAAGCAAAGAACAATCACAAATACGAAAAACGATGGATCTGGGGACAGAGACGACACTTCGGATTTGTTATCTTTTTCTTCACTTCTTTATTTTATTGTGTAGTGATGTTTAAAATTATGAATATGTCTTGTCTTCGCTTGGATTCCGTGATGAACTAAATTTTCATTCTAGAGGTTGATGTAGCTTTGTCTATAAGATGATTTGACGTTGATATTTTGATGATTGAATTCCGTTTTTGTTTAATTGTGTTCTCTACATTTATTTCACTGCAATTTACTGGCCATAAATTATGTGTTGTCTGATTAATTCTACAACTCGGGAGAGAGACTAGGATTATAGATAATTAGAAACACATCGTTGAATGTTTATATCGTTCGGAAGGCGTATAACTTTAGCGAGGCTTAGGTAAGAACATTGTTTGCATTTATCAATTAAACTTAGATTTTTATTAGGAATAATTGAATTGAAGTTTGATTGATACAATTTATTTGTCACTTGGGAAAGGGGGAATAAAACACGTAAGTGTTCTTAGCCATTAAATAATAGGAATTCATGAAGTTAAATACAACCAGAAGAATTATCGTAGAAACTTAGTGAAATCATTCCTCTAGATATTCTCTCTCATAGTTATTTCTCCAGTCGATGATCAAATTAATTCATTGTTTTCAATTAATTCATTCAAACAAACCAATATGGTTATTGATTTTTCTAGATAAAGTCTTGACTATTTTAATTACAAGCATTGTTATATATTTTATTTACACTCCTCGTGGGATCGACACTTGCACTCAAAAATACATTTTACTATAACTTGACGTCGTGTGCTTGCGAGCAATCAAGAAAACACGCAACAGTCTCTCAACTCCAAGCCAATGAATACTCAGAGGTCGAGCACCCCCTTATGTTCTTGAGCTGGGAGAAGGCTCTCGATGATCTTCCTGAGGAGGGCGAGGTGGCCGAGGAGGCTGATGAAGGGGAGAATGCCGGGTTGATGTGGCATTAACTTTGTACTTCTTTATTTTTGTTTGTTGTTTTAATATTTGGGTTTGACCCTTTTAATGAAATGCTCTTTTCCTCCAACTAGCCTCTGTCTTTCCTTGCCATTAACATTTTCAGCAATCCGATCAAGACTTTTATTTGTATATGATGTTCATAAATTTTTATAAGTACCCAAACCATGGACTCAAGAAGGCCTTCTACTAGGAACACAATAGAAAATAATCGCAACCTATTGAAATTTTGGTAAGTGTTGAATCTTTTACCCGAACAAGACCTCTGCTCGGGGTGAAACTAAAAATAAGTAAAATGTGAAATTTTATAAAGTATTGAATTTTTCACCTAAGTAGGAACTCTGCTCAGGGTACAACTGAGAATAAGTAAAATGTAGTGAAATTTTACTAAGTATTGAATCTTTAACCCGAGCAGGACCACTTCTCGAGGCACAACTAAGAATAAGTAAAATGTAGTGAGATTTTATTTATTATTGAATCTTTCACTCGAGAAAAGGCGAGCAAGGCCTCTGTTGAGGATACAACTGAGAATAAGAAAATGTAGTGAAATTTAACTAAGTATTGAATCTTTCAGTCGAGAAGGACCTCTGCTCAAGGTATAACTGATAATAAGTAAAATGTAGCGAAATTTTACTAAGTATTGAATTTTTCACCCTAGTAGGAATTTTGCATGGGTACAATTAAGAATAAGTAAAATGTATCAAAATTTTATTAAGCATTGAACCCTTAACCCGAGCAGGACCTCTACCCGGGGTGTAAAAGAGAGCAAGTAAAATGTATCAAAATTATTGATCCTTTTACCCTAGCAGGACCTATGCTAGTGCTTTTCTGTTTAATAGTTTTCCGAGCCAATTGCGCATTGTAATGTGCTAAGCTATGCAAGACTTTTATACCGGCTAGGTTGTGCTGGACCTTTATACCAGCCTGGCTATGATAGACTTTTATATCGGTCATGATGCACTGGACTTTTAAACCGGCCAGGATGTGCTAGACTTTTATTGTAAGTACCGTACTTTAAAACTACTTAAAATTTGCGGAATATAAAAAAATTTTCTAAAATAAGTAATAATCTCTCAAAAATTCAATATAAATAAAATGCTTGATTAAATATTTGGAATGTAATCTAGTACAAACTATTTTCGTGACATCAATGTCACAATCAAAACGAGTTTGCAAAAAGTACTTGTTTAAACAACATAAAGTGGTTTCATTAAAATCAGAGTAAATGAGTTTAACATGCATAAAAAATTCTTGAAACTTAAGTGGTCCTCGGGTTAGGCCTCCGCACAGTCCGAGCCAACTCAATGGTCCCTGCCTCTCGCCTCCTCATACTCGTCCTCACCTGCATCGATCAAGTCTAGTGAGTCTAAATACTCAGCATGTAAAAACTGAGAATTGCAAGTAATACATAATAAAACCACATGTATTTTAAAGTAGCACATACATACTTAAACTCCGAACATAATTACATAAACATAGACGTGCCATCATTTCATAAATTTTTCATAAACGTGCTTGCATCATGCATACTTAAACATGCATAATCATCATCATTTTGCGTAGAGATGTTTTTCAAAGCAAGTGACCCATAACATAATGCGCCTGATCAGACTAAACAATAGTACTGGGCTGACAGGGATCATCACAGCCTTTTGATCGAACGTCCACTCCCACATACATAAGATCTCCGGTCATGCTTTACCGGGTGGATTGGTCTCTGGTCATTCTTTACCGTTTCCAAATCCTGATCAAAACCCGACCATGCTTTACCGGGGTGGAGAGGTCCACGGACATGTTCTCCGGCTTCCAAACTCGTAACATAATTGGTCACAAGACAATTCGCATACTTCAAAAACATTAAACATTTTCCTTTTTGCACGTCGAACATACTCACATAGCGTTGAGGGCTTCATTGGATCTCGCTTAGGCTACTGCTGCACATACATACTAATACATTATTCATGCAACTTAAATTCCATAACTTAACCGTACCAATCGTACCTGCTACCGAAGTAATTAAATAACTTATGACTTCCTAGACCACTCAGGACTTGACCATGTTTAATCATCATACTAGACCATGACATCGAACCCCGAAACAATCCAGATATGGAGTATGAACATTTCCCAAGCAAAGGAAAACACGGACCTCGCTTAAACCATAATTCAACGTTTCCTATTCAAACTTCATAACGGCTACTCTAACCCTCACCAAGCTTTATCATAACGACGTATTAATACCCAAACGAGGCAATAACACTTAAACCTAAAGCTCCTCAATCCCTCAACCAGCGCCTAGGCGCCTGAAGTGCAGCACTGTAGCGCTGGTTAAGCGCTTAGGCGCCGCATCCCAGTGCCGTGATGCTACCCTGCACGGAGCTCAAGCGCTGCAGTGCACCAAATACAGCACAGCGGCGCTAACCCTACGCGAACCAAACCCAAAGAAGTCATCTTCTACCCATACACTTCCCTACGACTTCTATTGTAACCAAACCCTTGCTGACCTGAAACAAAACACCAAATAGTGCCTGATCACATCATACGACATACTTAAATGCAGCAGTGATCACTCGACAGTTCTCAACGAAGCCTGCAACCAATAAACCTCAAGAAAACATGAAGAACGCATTTTGATAGAATCACAGTTTGAGCAGTCACACAAAAATGATCATAACTCACTCGTCTCTTGTCCAAAAATTACGAATTTACTATCAAATCGAAGATATCAAAAAGTACTACATTTTATATGTTGAAAGTTTTTCCAGAAAACTGATCTAAAATTCTCAGGATTCGAAATGACAGAAGATTCGATTTTTGAGATATAAAAACTGTTTCAAAATCGATCCAAGCATTTTCGCTCAAACTTTGCATAACATATACAGATTTTTGCACACAATATGAATCAAAATATTTACTATGACAAGATCGATGCGAAAAATGAAAGATTATACATGCCTTGACGATTTAAACTCACGAAACGACTAATAACAAAGCGAGGAGATTTGAAAACCGATCCAGGAAGACTTGTGGAACGATTCTTGTTGCTAAATAAACGTGAGTTTGCTAAAAGAAATCGAAGGAGAAAGGGTGGCGGCTGGAGAACTCTAAGAACCCTAGTTCTATAAAAAAAAAAAGATAGAAATACCAAGTGTGTGTGTGAGTGTGTGCCGATGGGGGTGTGTGTGTGGCGTGAGAGTGTGTGTGTGGTAATTAGGGAGTTAATTAGGGGGTTAATTAGATTAATAAAAATACTAATAACCAATTAACATGTTAAATAAAATATTAACCAACCACTAACTTACTAGAACCCGTAATTTTAAATAAAATGCACAAGTGTCAAATTTTCAAGATTTAAAATCCCCAACTAATCAAATTATTATTTTTGAAAAGCTTAAAAGCTTAAAATCACCTAATAAATTAAATTAGGTTTAAAATTCTTAAAATTTCATAAATCATCTAAAATACCAATTTTCTTGATTGAAATAAAATACCACATTATTCTTAAATGTCCTAAATCGTCACCGGTCTCTTTTCCCGATCCCGTATTGAATATTCGCTTGAAACTTAAAACTTAAGAAAACGATTTAACGTTCATCAAATAAACATGTAATAATTTAAAATAATGCAAATCATAAATCATGCATCGTTAAAATCATTTTAAAATTAAATAAATAATTTAGCAATTCAACAAATGCATGGGTTTACGTGTACTGATTTTGGGCTCTACAATTCCTCCCCCATTAAATAAATTTCTTACTCGAAATTAATCTTACTAAATAACTCTGGGTAGTGATTTCTCATATCTGCTTCGGCCTTTTAAGTGGCCTCCTTCACCGCAATATTCAGCCACTGGACTTTGACTAACTTGGTCACTTTGTTCCGAAGTCTCCACTCTTGTCTGTATAGAATTCGGACAGGTCTTTCTTCATATGACAGATCCGGAGCAAGCTGCAATGGCTCATAACTCAAAAAATGCGAAGGATTTGTCATATACTTCCTCAGCATCGAAACGTGGAACACACTGTATACTCCAGCCAGATTCGGTGGTTGAGCTACACGATAAGCAAATGTCCCAACTCTGTCAAGAATTTCGAATGGCCCAATGAATCTTGGACTCGGCTTGCCTCTCTTCCCAAACCTCATAACACCCTTCGTAGGTGCTATCTTCACAAACACGTGATCTCCATCACTTCTTCTCTTGTCAGCATAACTCTTTTGGCGACTCTAGATGGTCTTCATCCTGTCTCGGATCTTGACCACCACGTCTGCAGTCTGCTGAACAATCTCTGGGCCAATTTCTGATCTTTCAATGACTTCATCCCAATGAATCGGCGATCTGCAATTCTTTCCATACAGTGCTTCGTGGGGAGTCATACCTATAGATGATTGAAAACTATTGTTGTAAGTAAACTCCACTAGGGGTAGTATCAATTCCCAATTCCCATGGAAATCGCTCACACATGCTCGCACCAAATCTTCCAATATCTGAATCACTCGCTCAGACTGGCCATCTGTCTGAGGGTTGAATGCCGTACTGAATAGCAACTTCATCCCCATAGCTGCATGTAAACTCTTCCAAAAGGACGATGTGAATTTCGGGTCCCTGTCAGACACAATAGAAACTGGGATCCCGTGCAATGGGACTATCTCCAGGATATAGAGCTCTGCATACTGAGTCATGGAGAAAATCGTCTTCACCGGTAAGAAGTCTGCCGATTTAGTAAGTCAATCCACTATAACACAAATGACATTAGATCCTCTAACTGATCTCAGCAAACCAACAACAAAATACATGGTGATATTCTCCCATTTCCACTCGGGAATAGGGAGCGGCTTAAGCATCCCTGCTGGCCTCTGATGCACTGCTTTAACTTGCTGACAAGTGAGACATTCAGATACAAATCGGCGAATGTCCCGCTTCATCCCTGCCCACCAATACAGCATCTGTAAGTCCTTGTACATCTTGGTACCTCCTGGATGGATGGAATACAGAGATGTATGTGCCTCTGTCAAAATATCATCTCTGATCGAATCAACACTAGAAACCCACATCCTTCCTCTGTACCTCACAATACCATCGGACACTGCCTAGAGTACATTGCCCTTGTCTCCATCCTCCAGTCTCCATTTCTGTAACTGTTCATCTGAAGGCTGACCTCTATGGATTCGATCTTGAAAAGAAGAATGGACTGTCAGATTAGACAACTTGCGAGCTCTGCCCTTAAGATAAACTTCTAGGCCAAACCTCTGAATATCTGACTGAAGAGATCTCTGCGCTGACAGCTGTGCTACGACTGCTACTTTCCTGCTCAAAGCATCTGCCACAACATTAGCTTTCCATGGATGTTAGCTAATTTCATAATCTGAGTCTTTTACTAACTCCAACTACCATCCATGTCTCATGTTGAGCTCTTCTTGTGATCAGTGAATATCTGTTATTTCTCGTTGTACAAATAATGTCTCCATATCTTCAACGCAAAGACAACGGGAGCTAACTCGAGATCATGAGTCGGGTAATTCTTCTCATGCACTTTCAACTGTCTGGATGCATATGCTATAACCCGACCATATTTCATTAATACTGCGCCTAAACCGAGCTTAGAAGCATCGGTGTATAACACAAAATTTCCTTGCCCTAATGGCATGACTAAAACTCGCGCTGTGATAAGAGCTTGCTTCAAAGTATCGAAGCTCTTCTGACATTCTTCACTCCATACAAATTTAGCATTTTTCTTAGTCAATGAAGTCAGTCCAAATGGAATCACTAAGAACTCGTAGTGCCCATATCTAGTTCTGAAGGCTGTCATATGAACATCTGCATTCTTTACCTTCAGTTGATGATACCCAGAACGTAGATCTATCTTAGAGAACACTGTAGCTCTGTGCAATTGATCGAATAAGTCCTCGATCCTTAGTAATGGGTATTTGTTCTTGATTGTTGCCTTGTTCAATTCTCGGTAATCGATACAAAACCTCATGCTTCCATCTTTCTTCTTTACGAATAGCACTGGTGCACCCCATGGAGAGAAACTATGGCGGATGAATTCTTCGTCTAGAAGCTCCTAAATTTGCTGTTTGAGCTCTAACATCTCTGCTGGAGCCAAACGGTACGGTGCCTTAGAGATTGGCACAGTGCTTGACACAAGGTCAATGGCGAGTTCCACCTCTCTCTCTGGTTGAAGGCTTGTGACGTCATTTGGGAAAACATCAAGAAAATCTCTGACAACTCGTACATCAGATATCGACGGGGTGGGTGCATCAGGTGTTGAAATATTACTGGCCAAGAATGCCTGAACCCCTTATGTATAAGTCTCCGTGCCTACATACAAGAGATCATGTGAGGGAAACTTCGCCACCTATCTGGCTCAAAAAGAAATTGCTCCATGCCCAACGACCTTACCAACATTGATCTTCTCTGAAAGTGAATTAGAACTCTGTTCTTCATCAGCCAGTCCATCCCCAAGATAACATCAAACTCTGACATTGACAACACAATCAGATCGACGTAAACCAAGTGGCCCTATAGTTCAAGATCGATATCTCTGACCACGCTAGTAGCTGATAACTCCTCTCCTGATGAGACTGTCATGGAGTAGCTCACATCGATTCCAATGGGCTTGACGCCCAAATAATTAGTGAACGTCTCTGAGATAAAAGAGTGAGTGGCCCCGGAACCTAACAAGGCCTTCGTGGCTGCTCTCTTTATGAAGATATTTCCTGAGGGACATTAGCACAACACATAAAATTATACCCCAAAATAATAATCTTAACCTCATGCATAGTTGGAAATATCTATCCAAAGACTCCAAAATACGAAAACAACGTACTATTATTCCAAGTAAAATTCGAAGCATGGATGGCAAAAATATTACGGTGTTGAATTAAATAGGTTACAAGTCAGTAGAGTCGTGTCTGGGTTCGCCTCTCCTGCGAGCATGGCGAACAATCTCCCCTGGTTCGGCTGCCTCCACTGTGGGCAGTCCTTCAGCATGTGTTCACTTGCTCCACACTTGAAGCATTTGCCCGAACCTCATAAACACTGTCCCACATGATGACAGTTGCATTTTGGGCACGCTTGATACTCACCAGGCTTATGAGGAGCCTTATTTTGCTGAATAGGACATTTGCCTTTCGGCGGTCCTTGAAACAGCCTTTTTCCCTGGTGTTCCTGAAAAGGCCTCTTAAACTTCTGATGCTATGAGTGTTGCTGCTGGGGTGCCTGATAGGGCCTCTTGCCCTGCCTGTCATTCTCGATATATTTTTGGTCCTGTTAAGCCACCAAGGCTCTAGATACAGCAACAACATAGGTAGTAGGACCAGCCAGTCGAACATCTCGGCGCAAGATCGGCCGTAAACCATCAAGGAACTGCCTCAACTTTTCTCTGGCATCATTAGTTATCAAGGGCACAAAGTGACACCCCTGCTCGAACTTCCTCACAAACTCCGTCACGCTGCAGTCTCCATGTCTCAAAGTCATGAACTCCCTAGTCAATCGGGAGCGAATCTCCTCAGTAAAGTACTTGGAGTAAAACACCTCCTTGAAACCCTCCCAAGTAAGGGTCTGCAAATTCACTGCCACAGATGCACTCTCCCACCACTTTCAAGCATCTCCTGATAACAAGTAAGTAGAACACCTGATCCTATCTGCATCCTGCAGCTCCATAAAAGTGAATATCACCTCGATGGACTTAATTCATCCCTCAGCTATCATCGGGTCAGTAGTCCCCGAGAACTCCTTTGGATCCATCCTCCTGAATCTATCATACACCGCCTTTGGCCCGGGCCTCGCTCCCGTATCTATTCCAGCATTGTTTCCCACAAACTGTACGAAGAACTATGTCATCCCTGCAAGCATCTGTGGCTACATATCTGGCGGTGAACGAGGAGGAGTGGCCCTCTCCCCATCCTGAGCCTCTCTATCCTCTTCACCTGCTCCATGTGCAATCATACGTCTAGGAGGCATACTGTTCCAATATTTACCCAACACGTAAACCAACATGCAAGAACATAATATCCATATCATAAGATGAACGTAAATCGAACTTAAACATGTACATGCTGAAATCATGACCTTGATGCTTACTACATGAAAGAATTTTAAAACTTTAAAACTTATAACTTGAGGCGTGACTTCGTGAGCTTCTTGCAACCGGCAGTAGGCATAACCCTTTACAAACCCTGCTCTGATACCAACTGTAACGTACTGTACTTTAAAACTACTTAAAATTTGCGGAATATAAAAAAAATTTCTTAAATAAGTAATAATCCCTCAAAAATGCAATATAAATAAAATGCTTGACTAAATATTTGGAATGTAATCGAGCACAAACTATTTCCGTGACATCAATATCACAATCAAAACGAGTTTGCAAGTACTTGTTTAAACAACATAAAGTGGCTTCATTAAAATCAGAGTAAATGAGTTTAACATGCATAAAAAATTCTTGAAACTTAAGAGGTCCTCGGGTTAGGCCTCCGCACAGTCCGAGCCAACTCACTGGTCCCTGCCTCTCGCCTCCTCATACTCATCCTCACCTGCATCGATCAAGTATAGTGAGTCTAAAGACTCAGCATGTAAAAACTGAGAATAGCAAGTAATAAATAATAAAACCACATGCCTTTAAAGTAGCACATACATACTTAAACTCCGAACATAATTACATAAACATAGATGTGCCATCATTTCATAAACTTTTTCATAAACGTGCTTGCATCATACATACTTAAACATGCATAATCATCATCATTTTGAGTAGAGATATGTTTCAAAGCAAGTGACCAACAACATAATGTGCCTGATCAGACTAAACCATAGTACTGGGCTGGCAGGGATCATCACAGCCTTTCGACCGAACGTCTAACCCCACATACGTAAGATCCCCGATAATGCTTTACCGGGTGGATTGGTCTCTGGTGATGCTTTACCGCTTCCCAATCCTGATCAATACCCGGTCATTCTTTACCAGGGTGGAGAGGTCTCCAGACACGTTCTCAGGCTTCCAAACCCCCTAACATAATTGGTCACAAGACGATTCGCATACCTAAAAAACATGAAACATTTTCATTTTTGCACGTCGAACATACTTACATAGCGTTGAGGGCTTCATTGGATCTCGCTTGGGCTACAGCTGCACATACATACTAATACATTATTCATCCAACTTGAATTCCATAACTTAACCGTACCAATCGTACCTACTACCGAAGTAATTAAATAACTTATGACTTCCTAGACCACTCGGGACTTGACCATGTTTAATCATCATACTAGAACATGACATCGAGCCCCGAAAAAATCCTGATATGGAGTATGAACATTTCCAAAGCAATGGAAGAAACAGACCTCGCTTAAACCATAATTCAATGTTTCCTATTAAAACTTCGTAACGGCTAATCTAACCCTCACAAAGTTTGACCATAACAACGTATTAATACCCAAACGAGGCAATAGCACTTAAACCTAAAGCTCCTCAATCCCTGAACCAGCGCCTAAGTGCCTGAAGTGCAGCGCTGGTTAAGGGCCTAGTCGCCGCATCCTAGCGCCGCAGCGCTACCCTGCACGAAGCTCAAGCGCTGCAGCGCTGCGGCGCTAACCCTGCGGGAACCAAACCCAAAGAAGTCATCTTCTACCCATTCGCTTCCCTACGACTTCTATTGTAACAAAACCCTTACCGATCCGAAAGAAAACACCAAATAGTGTCTGATCACATCACACGACATACCTAAACACAGCAGTGATCACCCGGCGGTTCCAACGAATCCTGCAACCAATAAACCTCAAGAAAACATGAAGAACACATTTTGATAGCATCACAGTTTGAGAAGTCACACGAAAATGATCATAACTCACTCGTCTCTTGTCCGAAAATTACGAACTTACTATCAAATTGAAGATACCAAAAGTAATAGGTTTTTTATGTTGAAAGGCTTTCCAGAAAAATCGATCTAAAATTCGCAGGATTCGAAATGACAGCAGATTCGATTTTTGAGATCTAAAAATAGTTTCAAAATCGATCCAAGCATTTTCGCTCAAACTTTGCATAATATATACGGAGTTTTGCACATAATATGAATCAAAATATTTACTATGACAAGATCGATGCGAAAAATGAAAGATTATACATGCCTTGACGATTTAAACTCACGAAACGACGAATAACGAAGCGAGGAGATGCGAGAACCGATCCTGGACGACTTGTGGCACGATTCTTGTTGCTAAATAAACGTGAGTTTGCTGAAAGAAATCGAAGGGGAAAGGGTGGCTGCTGGAGATCTCTAAGAACCTTAGTTCTATCAAAAAAGTGTGTGTCGATGGGTGTGTGTGTGGCGTGAGAGAGTGTGTGTGTGTGGTAATTAGCAAGTTAATTAGGGGGTTGATTTGATTAATAAAAATACTAATAACCAATTAACATGTTAAATAAAATATTAACCCACCACTAACTTACTAGAACCCCTAATTTTAAATAAAATACACAAGTGTCAAATTTTCAAGATTTAAAATCTCCAACTAATCAAATTAGTATTTTTGAAAATTTTAAAATCTTAAAATCACCTTATAAATTAAATTAGATTTTAAAATATTAAAATTTCACAAATCATTTAAAATACCAATTTTCTTGATTGAAATAACATACCACATTATTCATAAATTGCCTAAAGTGTCACCAGTCTCTTTTCCCGATCCCGTATCGAATATTCGCCTGAAACATAAAACTCAAGAAAACGATTTAACGTGCATCATAAACATGTAATAATTTAAAATAATGTAAATCATAAATCATGCATCGTTAAAATCATTTTAAAATTAAATAAATAATTTAGCAATTCAACAAATGCATGGGTTTACGTGTACTGATTTTGGGCACTACATTTATACCGGCCAAACTTAATGAATTTTGCCCAGCTCCCTGGGACTTATGTAAAGGTGCTGAGCTTGTCGAGCTTTTGTAAGTTGCCATGCTCCGTTGGACTTAAGTAATTTTTTCAAGCTCCATGGGACTTACGTAAAGATGCCGAGTTGGTCCAACTTTTATAATTTTTCAAGCTCCGTTGGACTTAAATAATTTTGCTCAGCTCTGTGGGATTTATGTAAAGGTGTCGATCTGGTCAGGCTTTTTTAATTTGCTAAGCTCCATTGGACTTAAGTAATTTTGCCCTGCTACATGAGACTTTTGTAAAGGTGCCGATTTGGTCGGGTTTTTGTACAATTTTTTTGCCCGGAAATGTTCTTGTGAGATTAACAACAATTGTCGAGCTTAAGTTTGTTTCTAGCTATTGAATCATAAAACTTTGATAAAATAATTCTTTAATTAAAATATTTGAAAAACGTTGAAAAAAACTTAAATGAAAATTAAATTCAGGAAAAAGAAAACAATGTGAAAAGAGAGTCAAATTCACTTACTTTTTCTATAAGTTGTATTTTTTTAGATGACAAGCATTTAAGGGCCACTTAGTCTTCTTTCCTTCAACATCCTCCAAATAATATGCTGCTATTCAAGCTTTCTCCATTAACTTGAACGAGCCTTAATACTTCGACTCCAATTTTCCTCTCTCCCATTGCCATCGAATCTTCTTCATTACCAAATACCCTAGCTCAAACGATCGTGGCCAGACCCTTTTATTATATGCTCGAGCCATTATTTGTGTTAGGCATTGAGACAAACAACAACTGGATTTTTTCTTTTTTTCTAATAAATCCAATTCCATGGCTCACATGTTGTCATTATCCAAGCCATAATTTATCATTCGGACAGTATCTTTCCCGATCTCTGCGGGTAGGATGACCTTTGAACAGTAAACTATACAATAAGGAGTTTCTCCTGACGACTCGAAAAGTTGAAGGTTCACGTAAATCACATGCATGCAAGTTATTAAATTTCTTTGATATTTTATTAAATTGTTTTAAAGCATTAAATGCTTGTTTATTTCATTAATTTGTGTTTTAATTCATTATTTATTTAAAGTTCATGCATAATTATTTCATAATAGAATTTATTTGATGAAATTTTAAAGGTTCGTGCATTAAAGATTTTTAAGTTGCATTTCGCACTCGAACGAAGAACGGAGACCGGAGAATTATCAGGAAAATAATTTTAATTACATGATTTATTTTTATTAATTAATATAAGGTGTTTTTAAGGTATTTTTCAAGAATTGGGATTTATTGGGAAATTTTACCCGCATGATTTTAATTTTGAACGGTAAGCAAATTTTATCGAATAGGGGGACTTTTTGAGGTTTCGGCTAATATTTTCAAAAACTTTCCAACACGAAATATTTTTCGGAAGTATGTTTGGATTTTATGGGACTAATTTTAAGTTTATTGAACTTAAAATTCTTTTTAAACTCTTAATTAGCAATTTAGGCTCATTATCTATTAATTAACTATTTAATTAATACATAAGGACCCACTAAACCTACCACCATCACTCCCACCAGCTGACACACTCCCTTATTTCAGAATGCCCCTGTTCGTTTTTAGCAAACCAGCAGCAAAGTTTTTCCTCCATTGTTCTTTCAAGAAAGGTTCACTCCCCGCTCCTCCAGCGCCTCCCCGACGCGAAATTCTTCAAGTTTTCGAGCAAAAATCATCAAGACACGCACGTATCACCCTTCTATCTTCACACACGCTGATAGTACGCTGAAATTTTATACAAATGCATGAAGTATTTCGATCAAACTCGGTATCACGTTTTTATGCGAGAATTTGCCATGTATTGCATCTTTGTGTTAACCACTCACGTTTTCTTTATGTTGTTGTGCAAGGGGTGTTGGCTGATGTTGCTAGGGAGCCGAGACATGTCATGGGTTAAGGGAAATAGTGCTGGAGTCGAAGGTTTCGGGAGTTGTAGGGATATCCGATCGGGGTTGTGTCATTGCGGTTGTTACGGCTTGATCGGGATGGTGGTGATAATTCCAACTATAGGGGAGCCTAACCAAACCACGGTGCAGCCCTGGAGGGGTTGAGGCGTGGCCAAGAAGGGCTTAACAGCAGCTGGTCTCGTCCTAGGGGTGGCCTAAGCGTTTGCGTCGAGTGAGGGTTAGGGGCCGAGGGGTGAGTCCTTGGGCGTCTTGGAGTGGGCGAGGGTGGAGTGCTTGCATGGGGTTGTAGGCTCGTGTCAAGTGAGTCCAGTAGGTTCTAGGGAGGCCTAGGCAAGATCGAGTCATGGCTGGTCCTCGATGGTTCGGTCTAGGAAGGTTAAAACGTGAATTCGGTGCACTAGGGCTATGTTTGGTCACTTGCTGGATTTTTCCAGCAGCCGTTCAAAGATTCATTCGAAAGTTTTAAGGTCTAATTGTGATGATTTTAAGGCTGTAAAAGAGTGTATTAGGTGTGGTAAAAGTTGGGGAAAAATTTGGTTGAGTTTCGAGTCGATTCGGGTTAAAATCGGGACCCCGCTCCAAGTTTTAAAACAACTCGCTTAAGTTATGAAATGGGCTCGAGTTTACGTCTAGGAATGATTATAAATATGTTTTGGGATATTTTAAGGAGTTGGTAAGCTCGGGTCAATTTTAAAGGTCCAGGGGTAAAATGTAAATTTTTGAGTTTCCAGGGGCAAAATGGTCATTTTGCACCCGGGGTGAGATTTTGGTACTGGCAGCGCCCTGAGCACAAATTTACTATATTTTAAATGTTTATGCATCATGATCACGATTTTTAAGATTTTATGAAATTATACGTTGCATGCTTGATTGTAAGGAAAATTACATATGCACATGATTTTTATAAGTGATGAAATGAATATTTTGAATGACGAGAATTAGTTGTGGCTATCAAATCATATATAGATGTTTAAGACGTATATGTAAATGCTGATGATGAGGCCTAGGCACAGTGGATGGGTGATCTTGTCACTGATGTCCGACAGTCGACGGGTACCACAGTTCTATGTATGATGGATCCATCGTAAATGATGATGTACGATAGTCATCTCTAATGAACTGAATTCACTAAATGATGAATGATAAATGATGAATGAATGATGAACTGTTTTGACACGTCACGATTGCATATGACACATTTGCGTTAAGCTTTTAAAGTTTATGAAGGATATGTTGAGTATGATATTTTTCACTGCTGTGTGCTACGTATATGTATTTGTTATTTATGGTATAGGTGTGTTGAGTCTTTAGACTCACTAGGAGTGTGTGATGCAAGTGAGTTCGATGTCTAGGGGGTAGGAGGTGCTGAACTCTGAGTCAGCAGACACGGTGGGCGACACGACCCGAGGACCTCATGATTTTTCCGCACATTTATGATTTCATGTTTTTGAGAAGATATGAGTATTTTATGCACTGTTTTATCTTACAGTTTGATGTTAGGATTTTAATTATTTTTATTACACCTCGATATTTTTAATGGTAATTGCTTGTGAAAATTTTTAAGTGATGTTTTTACGTAGGATTGCATGAATGCGATTTATTTAAATGTTTATTCTCAAAATGAGAGATTTATAAAAAAATGTATATATATTTCCATACTTTAAATGAGTAGACGTTTCATCTCCCCTGCCAATTCATTTAGTAGTGCGATAAGACCACAAGACGCCAGGAAGCTCATCAACTTATTTCTTTAGCTGACCCGAGCCTTACTTTTAGCGCTTGCACAATTGATCTGTTAGTAACCTCCACCTGGCTATTGCTCTGAGGATAAGCTACCGAGGTAAAAATATGTTCTATTTTCATTTCTTTGGACCATGATTGTACCTTCGACCCGTAGAACTCTCCTGTTGTCTGAGATAAATCTCCTAGGTATGCCAAAAAGATAGACAATTTTTTTTGCATAGAAATTTTAGCCTTTCATTATCTGTGATCCCAGCTAACGGCTCAACCCCCACCCACTTGGAAAAATAGTAAACTGCTACCAAAAAGAATTTTATTTTGCCAGTTTTCGTATGAAAAAGTCTCACAATGTCTAGGCCCATTAATAAAAAAAAAAACACGTCAACACTACAACTTTCATGAGCTCGGAAGGTCTCCACTTTAGATTAATGTGTCACTGGCAACATGACATTTTCTCACAATGTCCGTTGCAAACTTCTTCATAGTAGGCCAAAATAAACCGTCGAGAAGGGTTTTCTGAGCCAGGGTCATGCTACCTAAATGATTTTCACATCAACCCTCATTAGTTTCTCGGATTATGTAATCAGCCTCTTCATTTCCCAAGCATTTTAAGAGTTGTTGGGAAAAAGATCTCTTGTATAACACTTGGTCCATCAAGACGAAGCACAAAACTCTTCTCTTAGGCTTCCCCCTTTCTCTTTCGGTCTGGTGGGAAAATCTCATAGCTTCTGTATTGGTAATATCAAACCTCCAATCTTATTCTCTTATTTTAGCCACCACGTTTTTCACATGTTCTATTTTGGAAATCAATTCCTTCCAGGTAATTTCTTAGCTAGAAGGTCGGACCAGTACTACTACTTAAATTATAATTCACCCAAGTATAGGTTGTCTGCAAGTAATATATTTCGTGAGTATGAGATTGATCCACAGAGAGGTTATTTTAAGTTTAAATTTATTACTTTATAAATTACCAAATTCAAGAACGAAGTTTACAAATTATAAATTTGTCAAGGCTCAAGGATTTATTCTTAGTTTATGTAATATTGTTTAACTAAAAGTAAAACAAAGGAAACCACTATAAATAATGGTTCCAAGAAAATTAAATAATTAAACACACACATAATATAATATAGTTCCCACTATAGAAAATACCGAATTAAACGATATTTTATATATGGTACCTATGATTATATATATAACTATATAAATATATAATTGCATGAAATAAATGTTAAATTAAATCATTATATTTCATTTAGAACAATCGGTAGAGCCACGCTATTGCCTAAATGAAATATATGATTTAATAAGTTAGTTGCGATAAAGTAAACTTTAGTTGCAGTAAAGTAAAAGTTAGATGTGAAAAATAAAAGTTAGTTGCGATAAAGTAAATGTTAGATTGTTAGATGTTAGTAATAAATCATGATATTGCATTTAGAACAATTAGCAGACCCACGCTATCGTCTAAATGAAATATATGATATAATTATATAAATATATATACACACACACACACACACACACACACATATATATATATAATATAACAATAATAATAATTGATGAAATATTTATTGTATCAAAATTAAACAACAAATCAAGATAACCACTTAAATGGTATCAAACATTTGGTGTAAATTGATAACAACAAATAATTCATTATTATAACTACAATAAAAAGAAGTTAGCTAAATGAAATAAAATAAAGAAAGAATATACAAAATATAAACAATCTTACTTCACCAAGAATTCATCCTCTTCACCTTGACATAATAGATTTAGCTTTCTATGAGCTTATTTTTTATCAACACTCATATTTGGGAAAATGGAAAATATATTGGAACTTAGAACTTTTATACAAACACACTATATTTTACAATGGGATAAAATAATTCTCAAGCTAGCACAAAACCTCTATTTATAGGCCAAATGAGAGAGGGTCAAAAAATTTATTAATGTCATGTAGTTGTAATAGTAGTTTTTGTCTCCTCCAACTTTAATTCAATGGCCCTTCTTTCAATGCTATGTTCCAGGACTTTAATCACCGAATTTGACTCTGCTCAAAACAACAAACATGTGGGGAATTGTCTGTAGATGATTTTGGCCTTTTGGTTCACCTCATTTGGTTAAATATTGAAATAGTTATGATTTTTTTACTATATGTTAGTCATAGTAAAAGTAAATCTATCATCCTTTTGATATTTGCACAATTTGATCATCTTAATTAACTTTTTAGGCAGTCATGTCTTTTGCAAAGTTATAGATAATTTCTCAAGGATTCCAAACATGTTTGAATCACCTCCATTTGAATTTTGTAGCTTGAGTTATCATTATTTTACCAACACGTAGAAAACCTGAAAATAAAACATATTTAGTAAGACAATTAAATATAAACAAACAATACTAAAATAACATAATTTTATAATTTTAATGAAACTTAAATTTTAAAATATAGGTTTTAACATATAATAAATTATTAATTTTAAGTTTCATCAACCATAGAGCTAGACATTTTGGCCAGCTGATCAGCTTTACCATTCTCAATGCATGATATATTTTCCATTGTTTTGATATATCACAATTTGGGAGTCTGAATAGATAATGGCTTGGTAAACTCCCATAATCCGAGTGGCTTTAAATCCCATGAAAATAGCTTTGTATTCTATTTCATTATTTGATGCTTGAAAATATAACTTGATAGCCAAATTCGTTTCCTCTACCCATGGGGAAATCATAAATATGTCGAACCCACTGTCAGTTTGGCATGAGGAGTCATCCACATAAATATTCCATTGTCCTTCTCATTTACTTGAATTGTTTCTGTCAGGAAATCCGTCAATGCCTAGGCCTTGATAGCAGTTTGAGGCTCGAAAATTAAATCATGATCTCTGAGCTCTGTTACCTATTTAATAAGTCTTCATGAGACATCCATATGAGAGGTAATTTTCCCCAAAATATTGTTAATGAGTACGATAACATGGTGTGATAAGAAATTTGGCCTCAATTTTCGAGTTGTGAAGACTAGAGCCAGAGCCAACTTCTCTTGCATCGTGTAATTGAGCTCGGCTCCCTTCAAAGTATTATTAAAAAATTATACAGGTTGATGACGTGATCCCTATGCTCGGACCAATACCAAATCGACTGCTCGAAACGTTACAGTCAAGTAGACAAACAAAGTTTCGCCCCTGAGCAGATGTATTAAGAATTGACGATTCACCCAAATAAGACTTTAGCTCTTGAAAGACCTGCTCAATTTCGGATTTTCATTCAAAATGGGAGGCTTTACAAAAAAAATTGAAGAATGGAAGGGCCTGATCAGATGATTGGGTAATTAATCTGGATAAGGTTGTAATTCACCCCGTTAATTTCTTCACTTCATGTATATTTCAAGGCGACCCCATAGTAGTAAGGGCAATAACTTTTTCCGTATTGTCTTTAATGCCTCTCTAAGTGCATAAATATCCCAAAACTTTCCCTTTTGCACAACAAAAATACATTTGCCTGAATTCAATTTCTTTTGATAACTTCAAAGTGAGAGAAGGTCTCTTCCAAATTATCAACGAGTTCTTCTGATGCTTTATACTTGACCAGAATATTATCCACATAAACTTCCACATTACATCCGATTTGATCTTTAAAACTTTATCCATTAGCCTCTGGTAAGTGGCCCCGACATTTTTTATCCCAAAATGCATAACAACATAACAGAAAGTTCTATCTGAAGTGATAAAACTAAATTATCCCACTCTTGCTTGGGAAAAGGGATTTGGTGATAACCTTGGTAAACATCTATAAAGCATAAGAGCTTGTGCCCTTCAATTAGGCTTGTCAAATTGGGTCAGGCCCGTCGGGTCGGCCCGCCCCGCCATAAAAATTGAGCGGGTTGGGTTGATAAAATAGCAGCCCGTTTGGAGGCGGGCCAAACGGGTTGAGCCCGTTTGGGTTGCGGGCCAAATGGGTTGAGTCCGTTTGGGTTGCGGGCTGGCCCGCCAAATTAGGATAGAATTTTATATTTTTAAGTTTTATATAAAAATTCTATTTCTTCCTTATTTTTTTTCATGTGCCTAAGCCCGTCAAATTAGGGTAGAATTTTATATTTTTAAATTTTATATAAAAATTCATATTTCTTCCTTATTTTTTCTCATGTGCCTAACTTCAATCACTCTGGTAAAATCTCTATGCTTCTATTTTTTTTTTGAAGATGTTATACTCTCCAGTCTCCTCCCTTTTTTTAATGTTTAACTCGAACTAATCCAGAATTATCGAAATAATATAGTAAATAAAGAAATTATGTGTATTGTTGAACACATAATATTTTTTGAAATTTACAACCGTCTGTTTCCTCGACTTTATGTTATCTTCCAATGTTTCTCACTTTTTAAGAAAATGTGGATGGTAAGAGCTAGGTGCCTTATGCGGACAAACCCTTAAGATCGTTAATTTTTGTTTTCTTGTGATGACAAATCCTTAAGAAACTGGAGAAAGTGTATACTAAAAAAGATTTGGAATTCACATTTAAAGATTTCATTGTATTTACGGTTGGTGATATTACATGAGTTAATTTTTAGTACATGTGTACGATGAAATCTTGTGTGAATTAGAATAAGCACTTTATTTTTTTATGGATTATGTTGATTGTTGTATGCTTTCAATGTCTTATTTCAATGTTTTTAAGTTTTTTTATGAAATTATTTGACTGAAATATATTTTTCTTCTATGTTTATTTTAATATTGTTTAATATTTTTTTAAAAAAATAATAATAAGCGGGTTGGCCCGCCTAACTCGCGGCCCAAGGTGGGTTGGGCTGGGTTGGCCATTTAGAGGCCCGCCAAAATGGCGGGCTGGCCCGTCCCGTCTTGCCCCGCCTAATGGCGGGTTGCGGGCTAGCCCACCCCGTCAGCCCGTTTTGACATGTATACCTTCAATAGAATCAACAAGATGACCGATTCGAGGCAAATCTTTTGGACAAGCTTGGATAATATATCTAAATTCTACACATTTTCCATTTTCCTGAAGATTTAGGCACATGTACAACATTAGATAGCCATCTTAGAAATTGTACATATTTAATGGGACCAGCCTTCATTAATTCTTCTACTGGTTCTCAGATACTTGTATCCTTTTCTAGAACGAAGTGTTTCTTCTTTTGTATCACTGGTCAGAAATCAGTTAGGATATTCAGCTGGTGCTCCATAACTTCTGGTTGGACACCTGCGAGATCGACAACTAACCATGCAAATGCATCTTTGTTCTTTTGCAACCACTCGAGTAACCCGACTCTTTAATGGTTCAATCAAGGTTTTTACTATCCTAACTTCACCAGATGGAGCGGATATAACTACCTTCTCGCATTATTCCTCAGTAGTTACTTGGGATGTTTGATCAGATTCAAATGATTGTGCCCTCGTGGATTTTGTTGGCCTGAAGGCCTGGTCCTCGCCTTATTTTGCTCTACTCTGACTTCTTCAACATAACATTTCCGAGCTACCGATCGCCCTTCACTTCTCCAACTTTTCTCACCATAGGAAATATTAATCTTTTGGTGGAGAGCTGAGGCCACAGCCATGAGTGTGGCTATGGAGTGTTGGCTGAAAATGACATTATAAGAAGAAGGAGCTTGTACCACAATAAAAATTATTATTAGGGTCTTTCTTGTATTTTCTTCGCCCAAGGAAAGGGGAAAATTTATCATTATGAAGGGATCAATGGCATGTCCCATGAAGCCGAATAGGGCCGTCAACTAACTCTACTTTATATTCGCCTAGTTCTATTTGATCCATGGCCTCTTTAAATAATACAATCACAGAACTTCCCGAATCCACAAATATCCGAGCTATTTCGTAATTGACTATCATGGCTCTAATAACCAAAGCATCTTTGTGGGATCGGACACCCCTTGCATGTCTCTCGGTCCAAATGATATTAATGGTTCGGTTCAGACCTTTCTGTCACTAATTTCCATGTTATACATATTCCGATTGCTAGTTTCCCAGCTCGGTTGGAGTCCCCATTAGTATGTATTCCAGAAATCATATTTATAACTCCTCAAGTAGAAGGTTGAGCATGGGGCAGCGCCCTTGGATTGTTTTGGGAGGGGGCCAGTGGTCCTTGCCTCAGGAATTCAGTTGTTCTTCTCCAGTCGTGATGATTCTTTACCTCCCCAGCTCGATTAGGAGGCCTATTATTATCTTGGGCGGCCCAGGCCAGGATGGCTTTCATGCTCGAATCGTGTTGGGTGCCTCGCTCAATATTCTTAGACAAGTGTATGCATTCATCGATGATATGACTATAATCTTTATGAAAATCACAGTATTTGTCTGAGATATAACCTCGGGACCCTTATCACTTCCTCGAGGTCTCTGAATAAGGTTTCTATGTTCACATATTTCTAGATCCCATGCCTTGTTCATTTTCAACAGAATGAACGTAGAAAATTGCGTGAGCAAAGCGGTGGGACTGGCTTCTCATCTCCTCAGTAATCTCGTTCTGGTTCAAGGGAGGATTGTTCCTCTGTCTCTGTGCTAACACCTGTTCCATGGTAGCAGTGATCAACTGGGCAAGCTGGAAAACATCATAAGGAGGAGGTGGAGGAGGTGGATTATTCTCTCGATTCGGATCTTGGTTGATGATTGCTTCATTTTCTTGATTTGGACCACAACCTCTGCCGCAACAACCGCGTCTTCCCCTTACCAACTTATCTATGTTTTTCAAGTAGTACTTATGTGAGGACCCGAACGCTAATTCATTTCTTAATCGTCTGTGGGAATAATTAAATCAATTATAATAAACAGGGTCTAAATTTTTTTTTAACATACAAATGTCAAATGCGGAACGTAATGGAATTCATTCGAATATCTACATCGAAAACAAAGTACAAGTCTTGTACCATATACAGTCATTTAAAACTAAGGTTTAACGACTACATATCACGTGTTCAAACCCTATCTAAAGTCCAAGTCCGTAGTCTCTACTCTAATCACGTCTCTCTTCATCTCCTCGACCCTGATCCTGTCCCACCTGTTGCCATGCACACATACAAACACGACAACAGCCGGATGACTCCGGTGAGAAATACATCCCAGTATAAATCAACGATACATGCAATCATATAATCAATATAAAGCATGAAACAGATATCAGTAATATGCATCAAAATCTGAAAACATAATTCAATATAAATTTGTTAATAAACTCATGACTCTATATCTCAGACTAGACTCATTCCTAGTCTAGGGATCCCTGTTTCCAGACGTTGGCATCCTATATCGAATCTCAGTAAAAGAAGTAAATCCGCTTCTAATCAAACATCGATATAAACCAAACATCCAATGTCTTGACCTATCCGTCAAAGACTTTGGCACCTCCGCCAATAACTACTCTGTGACAATGTGCAATGTGCCAGTGACGATTCTATCACCCTCTGGCACCTTTGTAACTTGATCAATCCTCTAATACATGCTTTCTATAAATCAATAGAACAAGCATATCAAATCAAATCAATGTACACAATAACAATAAGTATGTAGTTTAGGGAAACTCAAGTATATCACACACGAGTCATTCTCCCGGTTCGACATTGACTTATACCTTTCTTTAGTTGCAGTTCTGACAACGTTCAAGTCTGGAATTCGAAGTCTGTCAATACTCAATCTGGCAATGACAATAACGAGGGTATTGTATCAATATACAACTCAGATCAATACTGGATATAATCAGAACTGAATCAAATTCTGTTTCAACAGCATAACTGTACCATCTCAATATACCCAGCAATACAGATCAATAAATATCAATTCTCACAACTCATAATCGATACAACACAAATCTGATCTGACATCTCAATTAAATCAATTCTGAAATTCATAACAATTCCATACGGTATCCGTTCTTCGATCTGGTTTCGATTATACAATGTCTAATATCACAAGAACCACATATATGAATCATATCTGATTTCTTCAACATCATAATTTCAAATCATAATAGAAATCAATAAAACTTATGTCCCGTTGAAGCTCTCGTCGACAGGAACACAGTACTGAAGTCGGATTGAAAGTCGGACGGGCGGATTGTACAAAATCACAATTCTAGTATCAAGAAGTAAAACTTTTCCCCGGAGCTCTCGTTCTTCTCTTTTCCTTTTTCTGAATGCTGAGGAATGAAATTTGTATATATATCATGCATGGTGAGTGGCAAGTGGCTTCATTTTTGCCCAACACGTCTCGCGCATATGCGCGATCTCAACCGGCGCATATGCGCGAGACCTACTGGTCTCGGCAGTTTCCTTCTCGGCAGCTCGCGCATATGCGCGCACCTCTTCCGCGCATATGCGCGAGGTCCTTCACAACTCTCGGGTACCCTCGCGCACATGCGCGAATACACGTCGAGCAACTGCGCGAGGTTCTCTGCCTGCCTCGCGCATATGCGCCCTGTCCGGTCGCGCATATGTGCGAGGTGTTCTGTCCTCGCACATAATTCAGTCTTCTTTTCGTCTATCCCAATCTGATCTGTTCCGTCTATAATCACGTCAATTTATCAACAAATCATATCAGATTACAATAATCGAAATCTCGGGCATTACATTTCTCCCCCTAAGATCTGATTTCGTCCCCGAAATCACAGGCAATCAAATCAGATATCAAATCAGATACAATAAGGAATGGAGAGTAGAAGCTAAATAAAAATACTCACATTAGTTAAATAACTCAGGAAATCTCTGTCTCATGTCGTACTCATTTCCCAAGTAGCTTCCTTGATGCCATGACGACTCCACTGAATCTTCACAAGCGGAATAGTCTTCGTTCTGAGTTGCTTTTCTTTTCGATCGAGAATCTGAATCGGTTTCTCGAAGTAACTCATTGTCTCGTCCAGTTCGGCCTTGTCTTGCTGAATAATATGCGAAGCATCCGAAAGATATTTCCTCAATAACGGTACATGAAAGACATCATGTATCCCAGATAAAGAAGGCGGTAGGGCTAGTCGATAGGCACGATCTCCTATCTTCTCGAGGATCTCATACGGCCCAATATATCGTAGAGACAGTTTCCCTCTCTTGCCAAATCTGACAACTCCTCGGAAAGATGAAATCTTCAAGAACACTCGGTCTCCTGCCTCAAATACCAATGGTCTATGTCGAACATTGGCATATTTGGCCTATCTGTCTTGAGCTGCCTTCATTCTTTTCCGTATCAGCTTCACTTTCTCAGTCATATCTCTGATCATGTCCGGTCCAATCTCAGGAACCTCAGAGATATCATCCCAATACAGAGGGGATCTGCACTTCTTCCCATACAACGCCTCAAAAGGAGCCATCTCAATACTCGTCTGATAGCTATTGTTGTACGAGAACTCACAAAGTGGCAATGCATCCTGCCAATTAGTGCTAAAATCAAGCACTACAGCTTTAAGCATATCCTCCAGTGTCTGGATAGTCCGCTCTGACTGTCCGTCGATCTGTGGATGATATGCGGTACTCAGATGTAACTTCGTACCTAGAGCCTGCTGTAAACTCTGCCAGAAGTGCGAAGTAAACCGAGGATCATGGTCTGAAACAATTGACTTCGGCACTCCGTGCAATCTGACCACTTCTCTGACATAGATCTCTGCCATCTGGTCATGTCGATACGTCATCTTGTACAGAATAAAGCATGCTGATTTGGTCAATCTATCAATCACAACCCAAATCGCATCACAACCTCGGGAGGATCTCGGTAATTTCGTCACAAAATCCATGGAAATGTGATCTCATTTCCATTCAGAAATAGACAAACTCTGTAATAATCCTCCTGGTTTCTTTCTTTCGGCCTTCACCTGCTGGGAATTCAGACATTTTGATACA
The DNA here is from genome assembly GCF_025594145.1 of Primulina tabacum. Lineage (NCBI taxonomy): Eukaryota > Viridiplantae > Streptophyta > Magnoliopsida > Lamiales > Gesneriaceae > Primulina > Primulina tabacum. The sequence goes on from NC_134562.1 coordinate 8,713,224, forward strand.
AACTCAGCAATATCAGCTTTCATCTGTTTCCACCAAAACTGTCTTTTCAAATCATTGTACATCTTTCTGCCTTCAGGATGAATACTGAATCGACTGCTATGCGCTTCTGACAATATCTGTCGTTTCAACTCTGAAACATTCGGCACAACAAGACGATTATTCACATACAGTACACTATCCCGTACCTGATACTCAGATCGATGCCCTGCTCTGACCAACGATATAAAATTTTGCACATTCTGATCACTTTCTGAGCCGCTTTAATTCTCAAAATCAGCTCTGGTTCGACTTGAACAATATATAATCTCAGCGGTCTATAATCTGTCTCAAATACCAATCCAGACAAACAGCTATCTTCTATCAAATTCGAAACACCAATCGTCGATAAGGATAAAGAACATACCTTTCGACTCAGTGCATCTGCTACTGCATTGGATTTCCCCGGATAGTACTCGATCTCACAATCAAAATCTTTCAACAAATCAAGTCATCTTCGCTGCCTCATATTCAATTCTGACTGTGAAAACAGATATTTCAAGCTTTTATGATCAGAATAAATCTCGAACTTCTCACCGTATAAATAGTGTCGCCATATTTTCAAAGCAAATACAATGGCCGTCAATTCAAGATCATGAATTGGATAACGAGATTCATGTGGCTTCAACTATCTCGAAGCATAAGCGATAACACGTCCCCGCTGCATCAGAATACATCCCAACCCTCTGTGAGAAGCATCACAATAGACAACAAAGTCACCAGTACCTGATGGAATAGTTAAGATCGGAGCACTGGTCAATCTTTTCTTTAATTCAAGAAAACTGGACTCACAGTCTTCTGACCAAATAAATGGAGCATTCTTCTGAGTCAACTGAGTAATAGGTTTAGCAATACTCGAGAAATCTTTAATAAATCGACGATAATATCCGGCCAAACCCATAAAACTGTGTATCTCTGGTACAGAAGTTGGTCTCGACCAACTGATCACAGCCTCAACCTTGCTAAGATCAACAGAAATCCCATCTCCAGATATAATGTGACCCAGAAATACAACATGTCTCAACTAGAATTCACATTTTGACAGTTTGACATATAATTTCTCAGCCCTCAGAATTTTCAACACAGTTCTCAAATGCTCGGCATGATCAATCATATTCTTCGAATAAATCAAAATATCATCAATGAATATAATAACGAAATCATCAAGATATCTCTGGAATATACGGTTCATCAGACCCATAAACAAAGCTGGAGCATTAGTCAACCCAAACGGCATGACAATAAACTCATAATGTCCATACCTGGTCTGGAACGCTGTCTTCGAGATATCAGAATCCCTGACTCTCAGCTGATGATATCCAGATCTCAGATCGATCTTGGAATATACAGAAGAACCCTGCAACTGATCAAATAAATCATCAATACGAGGCAAAGGGTATTTGTTCTTTACCGTAGCCTTGTTCAATTGCCGGTAATCGATACAGAGTCTCATAGAACAGTCTTTCTTCCTCACAAACAGTACTGGAGCACCCCAAGGCGAAACACTCGGTCTAATGTATCCCTTGGCCAGTAAATATTCCAATGGATCTTTTAATTCTTTCAATTCAATCGGTGCCATTCGGTCTGGAGCTCTAGCAATCGGGACTGTACCTGGCATTAACTCAATGCTGAAGTCGATTTCTCGAATCGGAGGCAACCCCGGAATCTCATCTGGGAAGACATCAGCAAACTCGCATACCACTGGCAAATCAGCCAATGATGGACTCGATTTAAGTAAATCAACTGAATAGACAAGGAATCCCTCCGCTCCTTTTTGTAACAATCGAGTCATAGACAATACGGATATCAAAGGAATTCTAGATCGAGAACCCTTACCGTAAAATTGCCACTCATCCGCCATATCCGGTCTGAATCTCACAATCTTGTGGAAACAATCAACAGTAGCTCTGTACTTGGTCAACATATCGATACCGATAATACATTCAAAATCAGACAACCCAAGCACAATACAGTCTAACTCAATCTCATGCCCATCATACTGTAGCATACAATGTTTCACAGACTTCACTGATATCAAACATGTCCCCAAAAGAGAAGAGACAGACACTACAGAAGATAATGACTCAATAGGCAATGAATGCATTAATGCAAATCGCACAGATATGAATGTATGCGATACACCAGTATCTATCAATACATATGCAGGATACCGAAAATAAAACAGTTACTTGCAACAACATCGTCTGGTGCATCCTGAGCCTATTCCTCAGTCAAGGCAAACACTCCGACCTGCTGTCTAGGAGGCTGGCTAACTGTCTGGCTTCCTCCTGGCCTCGACTGTGACTGATCTAGTGATGGCTGGAAAGAGTGAACTGCAGATGGTGGTCGTCTACCAGTGTGAGCTATTGATCCAGATGATTCGGCAACCTGTGATCTCTGAGAGTCTCTCTGGTGACAAACTCTAGCAAAATGTCCCTGCTGTCTACAATTACGGCAACTGCCAAACACTCCTCGGCACTGCTCTGTGGCATGTCTTCCTCCACAAGTGCCACAATAGGCTCCTGTATAACTCTGGTCCTGACCGATCTGTCTCAAGCCACTAGAACTGGATGAACTGCTTCCAGATCTCTTAAACTGCTTCCCTCTAGCTTTCAGGAAATCTTTCTTTCCACCACTGCTGCTGCCACTCTCAAACCGGGGAGGTGGTTGATGTGGTCTCGGTGCTAGAGGCATAAATGAAGCTCTTTTCTGTCTCATCAGACCCGCTTCAGCTCCTTTGGCTCTATTCAGGGCATCAGTAAAATTATTCGGTCGTCCCGTGTTCACCAATGTAAATATTTCAGGATTCAGCCCATTGATGAACTGATCAGCAATAGCTTCGTCGTTCTCAGCCACGTGTGGAGCAAAACGCAATAGTATAGAGAACTTGGCCACATATTCCTCAATGTTTAGCTGACTCTGTCTCAAGTTTGCAAATTCTGCACCTTTGTCCTTCCTATACGACACTGGAAAGAACCTTTGATAGAATTCAGTTCTAAACACTTTCCAAGTAATTTTTGTACCTCGATGCTCCAAGGCCCTCTTTGTTGTAAGCCACCAATTATTTGCGACGTCATGCAATTGGTGTCCGATCAGTTTCACTCTCCGCTCATCAGTGTAATCCAAGGACTCAAATAGCATCTCAATGTCCTCTAGCCAACTCTCACAATCTATTGAAGTCTCAGTATCCTTCAGAGTCGGTGGATGGAACGACTGAAATCTCTTCAGCAATGTTTCCATCGGTGTTGTTGTCACATCCATTGGAGGATTCGAAGTGCTACCCTGTTCTGGTATTCTTCGAGAAGGCATATCTGATTATCACAAGGGTTAGCAAGCAAATATGACAATATATATATCAGTTCCCTTCTGATCATCTTACCTCTGATCAAGAATTGGTTCTGATTCAATCTCAATAATACACATTACCATATCAAAGTCAGATAATCAGGTAAACATGTATTAAAGCAGTAAATCATGCTAGCAATCAAAATCAAGGAAGGAAAACTCAATCTACCCCGCTCACTAGCTTCTAGCTCAGTCTAAAGGATCTATCGCTCTGATACCACCTGTTGTGGGGACCCGGACGCTAATTCATTTCTTAATTGTCTGTGGGAATAATTAAATCAATTATAATAAACAGGGTCTAAATTTTTTTTTTAACATACAAATGTCAAATGCGGAACGTAATGGAATTCATTCGAATATCTACATCGAAAACAAAGTACAAGTCTTGTACCATATACAGTCATTTAAAACTAAGGTTTAACGACTACATATCATGTGTTCAAACCCTATCTAAAGTCCAAGTCCGTAGTCTCCACTCTAATCACGATCTCTCTTCATCTCCTCGACCCTGATCTTGTCCCACCTGTTGCCATGCACACACACAAACACGACAACAGCCGGATAACTCCGGTGAGAAATACATCCCAGTATAAATCAACGATACATGCAATCATATAATCAATATAAAGCATGAAACAGATATCAGTAATATGCATCAAAATCTGAAAACATAATTCAATATAAATCTGTTAATAAACTCATGACTCTATATCTCAGACTAGACTCATTCCTAGTCTAGGGATCCCTGTTTCCAGACGTTGGCATCCTATATCGAATCTCAGTAAAAGAAGTAAATCCGCTTCTAATCAAACATCGATATAAACCAAACATCCAATGTCTTGACCTATCCGTCAAAGACTTTGGCACCTCCGCCAATAACTACTCTGTGACAATGTACAATGTGCCAGTGACGATTCTATCACCCTCTGGCACCTTTGTAACTTGATCAATCCTCTAATACATGCTTTCTATAAATCAATAGAACAAGCATATCAAATCAAATCAATGTACACAATAACAATAAGTATGTAGTTTAGGGAAACTCAAGTATATCACACACGAGTCATTCTCCCGGTTCGACATTGACTTATACCTTTCTTTAGTTGCAGTTCTGACAACGTTCAAGTCTGGAATTCGAAGTCTGTCAATACTCAATCTGGCAATGACAATAACGAGGGTATTGTATCAATATACAACTCAGATCAATACTGGATATAATCAGAACTGAATCAAATTCTGTTTCAACAGCATAACTGTACCATCTCAATATACCCAGCAATACAGATCAATAAATATCAATTCTCACAACTCATAATCGATACAACACAAATCTGATCTGACATCTCAATTAAATCAATTCTGAAATTCATAACAATTCCATACGGTATCCGTTCTTCGATCCGGTTTCGATTATACGATGTCTAATTTCACAAGAACCTCATATATGAATCATATCTGATTTCTTCAACATCATAATTTCAAATCATAATAGAAATCAATAAAACTTACGTCCCGTTGAAGCTCTTGTCGACAGGAACACGGTACTGAATTTGGATTGAAAGTCGGACGGGCGGATTGTACAAAATCACAATTCTATTATCAAGAAGTAAAACTTTTCCCCGGAGCTCTCGTTCTTCTCTTTTCCTTTTTCTGAATGCTGAGGAATGAAAGTTGTATATATATCATGCATGGTGAGGGGCAAGTGGCTTCATTTTTTGCCCAACACGTCTCGCGCATATGCGCGACCTCAACCGGCGCATATGTGCGAGACCTACTGGTCTCGGCAGTTTCCTTCTCGGAAGCTCGCAACTTATTTGTGGCACTTTATAAATTCAAATTGTCTATACTGAATTTTTGCAATTTTTTCCTGATCACGGAATATTTAATTCACACTTTGATATAAACTAAAATTATTCACCGTCATAGCAGGCTGAGCTCGGGCAGATAACCCCCGAGTTCGGATGCTCGGTCTCTTTTGTTCCAACGGTTTTTATCGAGCAGAAAGTAGTTCAACTTCCTAGCACAATACCGGGGACATTATGGGCTTTAGCACATCATTACCTGGCCCATCATATTTATAAATGGGCTCCCACAGACCGAGTCAGGATGACAAAATTCGGGTCGGATTTCTTGGTATGTCCCCACTATCAGTTTGTGCATTTCTGGGATTGTAATACGAGACTGTTAAATGCTAATTATGATTTAATGAGTTAAACCAAAATTGGCAATCAGTTATTCAAACGAGCTTAATTGATCAACTACTGGAATCGAGGTGCATCCATATTGAAAACGTACAATTATATGAGAATTTAGGTCTTCATATCATGAAATTAAAGTTGCTCGTATTCATTAAAAAGTATTTAGCCTTATTGTTTACCGCTACTGTCACTGTTCTATATATAAATGTGTATATTAAATTAAAGATATGCAAATTATTAACAAATAATATAGATAAAAGTGTTTAAAGGTACAATGATTACATATATATATAAATATTGTACATATTTGGGTATCTGAGATTTGGAAATAGTCTGGATAAGATAGATTCTAAAATGATCTATAAGTTAGGAACCTTTGAAAAAATTGGTTTTAAACAAGTAGTTAAAACTACAGAATCTTCAGTACCTCTTCATGATAATGAAACGGTTATTAGATTGTTAAACAATAAAGATATTTTACCTTATAGGAAAAATTACAGATTCATGCATATAGGTTTAATTCAAATAGCTTTTAGACCTTTAACATTAGAAGGACTACCAGAAAGCTTCATAGCAGCTTTAAGAGATGGTAGAAATTTGAATTGGAAACAATCCCTTATGGGAATAATTCAATCTAGTCTGGCTCATGGTCCAGTATATTTTGATGTTTATCCGAATTTATCTTTATCTTTGTCTGATATTAATATATTAGATTCTTTAACATTAAATGTTAAAACTCATGGTTATAATTATACTCCTGGTACAGAAGTAATATGTATCTGTTATCGTATTTATTATAAACCATTATTTACACTAAATCCTATGTGTAAAAAAATAGATAAAAAATTAAATGAAACTATTCTTATAGAAACTAATTTTAATAGATCTAATATTACAACACGTAGATCTATAAAATGGAAAGAAATTGAATTTCCAGAAAGCTGGATAATTGAACAAGCTGTTCCTAGAAATCCTATAATAAATAGGGATTTACATCAGGTTATACAAAATAATGAAGGATATGTTCAAATACAGTTTAATAATAAACAAAGAAGATTATTGCCATCTTCTATCTGTACTAGATCAAGATCCAGTCATTCTTTTATTTCGCCTTTAGATTATTTGGTGGATATTCCTCAAACTTCTAAAGCTTCTACTTCTCAGATAAGAGAAGATGTTGAGTCTCCTGTACAAGATACAGTAGATGAATTAATTATTAATCAGAATAATATTGTGCATAAAAGTAACTTTCAAAAAGTTAGAGAAACTGATACCGTTTCAGAAATGAATTTTAGTATTTAATGGATAGTAAATCTAAAATTGATTTTACTAGAGGATCTCTTGCTAGAGCAAGGATCAATGCAGAATTTTATTTACCCAAATGGGAATTTTTCAGAAATTGGTATTTTAAAAGTTTTTCTGAAGAAGAATTCGAGTATATTGTTTCGGAATTTTATACATATTGTGAAAACAAGAATAAATTAATTCATTTTGTTCCTTGGTTTTTTAAAACATTTATTATAGATTATATTTCTATTCTTGAAAGAAATTATAAACTTTCTTCAGAACAGATTCAAAAATCTGTTTATCCTCCTCAACAATCTTTTATTATAGAAAAGAATAATAAAATTTTAAATTTTACTGTTTTTTCTAAATTATTTGAAAATGATATGTTACAAATAACTGTTAAACATATTAATCAGATAATTGAAAAACAGAATTATACAAATTTGTATCTTACGATAATAGGAGAAAAAATAGTTTTTCTTAAGGATCGTATTGATAAAATAATTCTGGCCATTAATCAAATTAAACCAGATGTTCATATTCAAACAAAAGAAGAAGAAACTAATATTGTTTCTATTGCTATTTCTTCTATTCAATCCCCTCCAGATATAAAGAATTTTAAATTTAAATATTCTGTTTCTGATATAGAAAAATTATTAGAAGAAAAATTTAGAAATCTTAATTTAAATACTCTTAATAAAGAGTTAGATAATAATGAGAATCATTCTGATGAAGAAATTAATAAAATTAAATGGACAGATAGACCTAACCAAAATAAATATTATTATAATAGACCTACTCCCATGGACGTTCTTATTGAAGAACAAGAATATATATTTGCTAATAGTTATAATGGGAAAAGTATTTATGAATGGAATATTGATGGTTTTAGTGATAAACAAATTTATAATACTGCTCACAGAATGCTTATGTATAGTACTGTGTGTAAAACTTCAGGCAATACTGATAAAAATATTGCTAAGATGATTATATCAGGTTTTACTGGCCAACTTAAAGGTTGGTGGGATAATTATTTAAATCAATTCCAAAAACAAGATATTATTAATTCTATAAAGATAGAGAATAATATTCAATCAGAAAATGTTGTTTATTCATTAATAATGACTATGATTGAACATTTTACTTGTAAATTCACTGATGATAGTGAAAAGATTCGTACTTTATTAAGTAATCTAAAATGTAAAACACTTACTGATTTTAGATGGTATAAAGATACCTTTTTATCTCGTATATATGAGATACCAGATTGTAATAATAGTTTCTGGAAAGCTAAATTTATAGATGATTTACCTTTTCTATTTGCTGAAAGAATTATAAAAGTATTAAGAAAAGATGAGATTAATATTCCATATGATAATTATACTTATGGAAATTTAATTAATACCTGCATTAAAGAGGGTTTAGCTCTCTGTAATGAATTAAAATTAAATAATCAAATTAAAAGACAGAATTTACTTGAGAAAAAACAATTAGGTAAATTTTGTGATCAATTTGGTATGGACTTACCTAATAAAGGTAAGAAGAAAATTAAAGAAAAAGATGAAAAACTTTATAGAAAGAAAAGACATTTTTCTGATAGACAAAGAGATAAAAGGAAGAAAAGAAAAGAAAGCCGTGATTTACGGAAAGAAGAAAAATACAAAAATAAATTAATAATTTGTAGAAAATGTAAAAAGCCAGGACATTATGCTAATCAATGTTGGGCTAAAAATAAAATTAATAATTTAGATATAGATGATAATCTAAAAGAAACATTATTTAAAATAATAATGGATTCAAATAATAATTCTGACAGTGAAACTGAGAATTCTTCAGAATCTTATATTTCAGAAGAAATAATAGATAGTGAATCAGATATTTCTTCTGATTTAAATGAATGTAATAATTGTATACAAGGAAAATCTTGTTTAAATCATATAGAAGATAAAAATGATGAATTTTATAAACTAATGTCTCAATTCAATGATTTAAATATTAATGTGTTAACTAATAATAATATTTTCGAATTTCTTAAAATGATTAAGGATCCAGTTTTAAAATCCACAATTATTGATCAAATGGAGAATACTGCTTCTACTAGCAATAATAATAATAATATTCTTGTTAAACAAGAACAAGCTTATTCTATGAAAGAAGTTAAAAATCTTCTTCAACAGAAATATAGTAAACAGAATCCAGTTACTATACAGGATTTAGTTAAAGAAATAGAAAATCTTAAAGAACAGGTAAAAATTTTACAACACAATAATAATAGTTTAAATTATCGTGTTTCAATCATTGAAACTAATAATAATAATTCAGTTAATAATTCTGATAGTTTTGATAATCTACAAGATATTTCTTTTCCTGATCCAGATAAAAAACATTTATCTGTTTTAAGCATGATTATATCTCAAAAATGGTATACCAATATAACTTTATTAATTGAAAATTCTTATAAAAAGAATTTCATTGCTATGATTGATAGTGATGCAGACTTAAATGTTATACAAGAAGGATTAATTCTTACGAAATATTTTCATAAAACTACTCATTCTCTCTCTCATGCAGGAGGAGAACCATTGGAAATAAATTATAAATTACCAAAAGTTTATATTTGCAAAGATAAAAACTGTATTTAAACCAGTTTTTTATTAGCAAAAGATATTTCTAGTCAACTTATACTTGGTCTTCCTTTTATTTATCAAATTTATCCTTTAACTTATGTTGATGAAACATGTATTATAGGAACTTTTCAAGGAAATCCTATTTCATTTAAGTTTATAACTAAACCTGTTCATAGAATTCTTAATGAATTACAAGAAAAGATTTATAGAAAAACTTTTCAGATTAATTCTTTAAAAGAAGAAGTTAATATATTAACTATAGATGATAAATTACAAAATCCTAAATTACAGGAAAAAATTAAACTTATTTATAATAAGTTTTCATTAGAAATATGTAATGATCTTCCTAATGCTTTTTGGAATAGAAAGAAGCATATTATATCTCTTCCTTATGAAGAGAATTTTGATGAAAAAAAAAATATTCCTACCAAGGCTCGTCCTTGTCAAATGAATTCTGATTATTTAGAATTATGTAAGAATGAAATTCATAATTTATTAGAAAAAAGTTTGATAAAGCCTTCTCAATCTCCTTGGTCATGTACTGCTTTTTATGTTAATAAACATTTTGAACAGGAAAGAGGTGTTCCAAGATTAGTTATAAATTATAAACCTCTTAATAAAGTTTTAAAATGGATTAGACATCATATTCCTAATAAAAAAAGATTTATTAGATAGACTTGTACATGCTATCATATTTTCAAAATTTGATTTAAAATCAGGATTTTGGCAGATTCAGGTTAAAGATTCCGATAGATATAAAACTGCTTTTAATGTTCCAATAGGACATTATGAATGGACAGTAATGCCATTTGGCCTTAAAAATGCTACTTCTGAATTTCAACAAATTATGAATGATATTTTTTATAATTATAGCAATTTTATAATTGTTTATATTGATGATATCTTAGTATTTTCTAATAATATTGAAATACATTTTAAACATTTAGATATGTTTAAAAATATTGTTATTCAAAATGGACTTGTTATCTCAAAATCTAAAATGATTTTATTTCAAACTAATATTAGATTTCTTGGTCTTATGATTGAAAAAGGAAAAATAATTCCTATACAGAGAAGTATAGAATTTGGTTTAAAATTTCCTGATATTATAACTGATAAAACTCAGTTACAAAGATTTTTAGGAAGTTTAAATTATATTTCTCCCTATATTAAAAATCTTACTAAAGATTCTGCTATTTTATATGATAGGTTAAAGAAAAATCCTTTACCTTGGTCTGAAAGACATACAATAGCTGTTAAAAATATTAAAGAAAAGATTAAATATCTTCCATGTCTTATGCTTGCTAATCCCCAATGGGATAAAATAATTGAAACTGATGCCTCAGATATAGGTTTTGGAGGAATCTTAAAACAAAAAGATCCCCAAAATAAACAAGAATGTCTTATTAGATTTTATTCTGAGAAATGGAATAATGCCCAGAAAAATTACTCTACAGTAGCAAAAGAAATTTTAGCTATTGTCAGATGTATTTTGAAATTCCAAGATGATTTATATAATCAAAAGTTTATTATAAAAACTGATTGCAAATCTGCAAAATTTATGTTTAATAAAGATTTTAAACATGATGTTTCTAAACAAATGTTTGCTAGATGGCAAGCTCATTTAGCTCCTTTTGATTTTGAAATCATTTATAAAAAAAGTGAAGATAATCACTTACCAGATTTCTTAACTCGAGAATATTTATCCTAATGTTTTTATCTACAGATATGTATTCCCGAGGAAGAGGACAGTCTTCTTATAGAGGGCGAGGAGGTAGGGGAAAACCCCCTAATATCATTGCACAGCATGGTAAACAGAGGCTTATAGCTCAGAACTTATCTAGTTCATCAGCCAGTAATACTGAGCAAAATAATGAGTTATACAATGAATTTCAAGAATTCTTGAAACAAAAGCAGAGAAGTAATACAGATTCTCAATCATCAGCATCATATGCTAATATTATCAAAGAAGATGATAATGATTCAGCTCTATATACAGAGACAAAACATCGAGAATTGATTCTTCTTATAGAAGAAAGAGATACCCAATGGGAAAAAACTCCATGGATTATCATGGAAAAATATTTAACCAATACATCAAATGTATATGGTTCTTATAAGCAAAGAGGATTTTATGAAAATCTTCTGATATCTACAAAAAGTGTTGACATAACTCACTTTTTCAGTAATACTCAGCAGAAAGGAAGTTATAACTTTTCAAAGTTTATCATCAAGAAGATCATATCTATTGAAGAATGGGATATATCTCCATTAGTTGAAAAAGAATTTTATTCTGAAAATCATAAAATGAGTTTTAAATTCAATTTTTGGGATTATATTGAAAGTTTTAATAAAACCTTGTTTTATGAAAATGAAAAAAGAAAACATACTTGGTTTTTAAAGATTTGTGAAAATATTTTTCACTGTCCAGTTCCAAATTGGTTTTTAATCTGGTGGAAGATATTTAGTCCATCCGCAAAGATTTTGCCAGAGGTTTTATAAAACCCATGAATACCTTGTTAAATGTTTCTCCAAGTATTAAAAAATAATTTTCTGAACATTGGATCGATGGTAAGACTCTATGTCTATTTTTCATGGAATTTGGAATCCCATGGATCTGGAAATGGCAGCCAGAATTCGGTTACACTGATGAAGGTATTCCTTGCATATGGAGGGTCAGTTCCACAAAATTTTGGGACAAATTATTAAGAGATGATCCAGAAACTGGAAAACCATATGGTTATGAAACTCTTCATCAAATGGATGAAAAAATTTCTTTATACCAGAAAGAAATTAATAATCAACAAGAAAAGGAAAAAGCCTCTATGAGTCCTTTCAAGATTCTTACTCAGAAATATTCTGAAATATATTCAAAAGAAAAAATGATCGAGATCTATATTGAAGAAATGAAAAAAGATCTTTTCCAGAATATTGGAGGTTCTGATTCAAAATCAGACAAATCTATGGCGTCAGAATCTAGTGAAAATCAATTTATTCATCTAATGAAGATGCAGGATGCTCAAGACCCTGAGGATGATATTCATCAATTTTCTCAGATAGATGACATTTTTGAGAATTTGAAAAATTTTTTAAAAGATAATATTAAAGATAATTAAAACCGTCAGTAGAATAATTTACAGTTAGGTAGAATATCACATCTCATCATTGCATATTGTGACAAAAAATAGGTGGTATATCACTATAGACTTTTTGACTACTATTTGCTTTAATAAAGCATTGTATTATTTACTTTAATAAAGTATTGTACTGTTTTTATTTTAAGATGGAATCCGGGGTTTCATGTCCGGCTCTTCTATCTATTTATAGGTTTATTCTGTGTCTTTAGAAGGACACGGTTGAGTTTGCTCCCCTCTCTATTCTCTATTGTAAAAACCCTTCTGAAGTATATCAATAAAAGTTTGAAGTTTTGGTAACAACTTTGTAAGTTCTTACTATTTTTATTTTCTGTTTTTATTTACTGTTTTAAATTTTTATATTTCATAAGTTGAGCCTGTATGACAGGCTAAAGCATTCGTGCTAAATTATTACCTTACTATGACATGATCTATATTTATTTGTTCTTGAGATCAGATTGAGATAATAAAAGATCTATTTAAATTTTTGGAATTTAATGTAATATAAGAGTCTTTGGTTAGAACATAAGGTAAAAAGATGAATTAGGAAATAGTAAACACAAGGTTCGAGTTTAACCAGGAAAAATAAATTCATGTTGTAGCCCTTTAGCCTGCTTAGTCGAGAGATGGCGTTTAAGGCGTTCATGGGTGATTTTTATGAATTTATGATTCTGAGGTGGACCTCGGTAAAATCCTCTGTTGTTTAATTTCTTTGGTATATCTTTTATAAATCCTTTTATGTTTGTAAAAGTTCCAAATATGAATCTTATATTCATTATTATTCTGAGATTTAAATTTTTCATTTTCTTAGCTCAATCAGAGTTGAATATGGTATATAGGCTGGAAACCAATAACCTCCATGTGTGCGAAAGCCACTAAGGAAAAGTTTGGTAAAACAAAGCCACGTATCAGATTCCTCATTCTGATCCCAAATATCAGAGCCATGAAAATAGTCTGGATAATAATTTAGCACTTTTTATTCAAATGAATATTTTAGGTTTTAAAGAAACTGTTCAAAACAGTTTAAATGAAGAATATGATTTACCTGAGAATTTAGATTTATTGAAAAAATGGACTATTCCTAAGATAGATTCTAAAATGATCTATAAGTTAGGAACCTTTGAAAAAATTGGTTTTAAACAAGTAGTTAAAACTACAGAATCTTCAGTACCTCTTCATGATAATGAAATGCTTATTAGATTGTTAAACAATAAAGATATTTTACCTTATAGGAAAAATTACAGATTCATGCATATAGGTTTAATTCAAATAGCTTTTAGACCTTTAACATTAGAAGGACTACCAGAAAGCTTCATAGCAGCTTTAAGAGATGGTAGAAATTTGAATTGGAAACAATCCCTTATGGGAATAATTCAATCTAGTCTGGCTCATGGTCCAGTATATTTTGATATTTATCCGAATTTATCTTTATCTTTGTCTGATATTAATATATTAGATTCTTTAACATTAAATGTTAAAACTCATGGTTATAATTATACTCCTGGTACAGAAGTAATATGTATCTGTTATCGTATTTATTATAAACCATTATTTACACTGAATCCTATGTGTAAAAGAATAGATAAAAAATTAAATGAAACTATTCTTATAGAAACTAATTTTAATAGATCTAATATTACAACCCGTAGATCTATAAAATGGGAAGAAATTGAATTTCCAGAAAGCTGGATAATTGAACAAGCTGTTCCTAGAAATTCTATAATAAATAGGGATTTACATCAGGTTATACAAAATAATGAAGGATGTGGGGACCCGGACGCTAATCATGTTCTTAATCATCATTGAGACTAATTAATCAATTATAATAAACAGAGTCTAATTTTTTTTTTTTAAAATACAAAGCGGAAACGTAATGTAATTCAATTCAAATTACATATTAAACATAAATATACAAATCTTGTATTATCTACAAGAATTCAACTAGGTTCAACTATATCTCAGTGCAGAATCCTAAGTTGCTTCGAAGCCCGGATCTCCACGCTATCTAGTCCAGCCTCTTTCTCTTCTTGACCCTGATCCTATCCCACCTGTTGCCATGCACACATACAGACAAGACAACAGCCGGATAACTCCGGTGAGAATTACATTCTCAGTATAAATCATGTATACATGCAATCATAAAAACAATATAAAAGCATATAACAGATATGTCTAACATGTATTCAAATCAGAATATAAATCCATATCAAGAATAAATCCTATTCTAAACATGTACCATCATCAGGAACATACATCAATATGTACCATATTCAGGAACATAATCAACATAACTCAATATACACTATCAATTAGACTCATGACGTCACATTTAAGACTAGACTCAATCCTAGTCTAGGGATCCCGGTTTCCAGAAGTCAGCATTCCCATATCGACCAACACTAATAAAAAAGACTCCATTTCTAACCACGTCGATAGGGTATCGATCACCAGTAATAAAAGAAATACAAATTCTATCCACATCGATATGGTATCGATCACCAGTAATAAAAGAAGCTCATATTCTATCCACATCGGTATAGTATCGATCACCAGTAATAGAAAGAACTCCAATTCTATCCACATCGATATAATATCGATCACCAGTAATAGAAGAAGTTATGATTCTATCCACATCGATACGGTACCGATCACCAGTAATAGAAGAAGAAGCTCCAATTCTATCCACATCGATATAATATCGATCATCAGTAATAGAAGAAGTTATGATTCTATCCACATTGATAGCCAAACATCCGGTGACAGACTTTGGCACTATCGCCAATACAATATCTTGTGACATCGTGCAATGTGCCCGTGGCGATCCCACCACTATCAGGCACTTCTGTCACAAGATTACTCATCTAATACCTGCTGTCTATAAATCAAGAGAACAAGTACATCAATCAAATCAATACAATAAGGTAAAGTTTGTGATTTAGGGAAACTCGAGCCAAACCTCACTCGAGTTGTGCAATCCCAACTCAACATTAATTTATACCTTTATCTTCTCGGTCCGACGAAGACGAAGTATTGAAGTCAACTCTGTCCATACCCAATCTGCTAATAACAATCGAATAGATACAATATCAGTATATAACTCAGTTCAAAACCTGTTCTGATTAATACTCAAATCAAAACATAATCTAATCAATGCCAATCGACATATGATACCACAATACCATCTCAACCAATACCGAGTTTGATCAATATCAATCAACTGATGTTTCGACGGCATACCAATACAGTCTCGATAACCCCGTCAGTCCCAACATCACAGATATAATACCAGAACTCATAATCACTATCGATATAACTCATAATTTCAACGATAATATAAATCTGATATCGATTCTCAATCAAATCGACTCAAAATTCATAACAATTTCATAATCAGTCCGTTTCTTAATCTCACTTCGATTCTATTATGTCTACTATGTCAAGAACATCATATATGAATTCCATTCAATTCTGGCAATATCATAATTTCAAGACATATCAAAACGTAGTAAAACTTACGTCCAGTTGTAGCCTACGTCGTTAGGAACACAGTACTATACTCGGATTCGAAAACAGACGGACGGATTGCTCGTAACTTGAATTTCTCACGAAGCTTCCCTCGGCTTCGTCCTCTTTCAATTCTGAGGAACAATCGCTTGTACATATATATATATATATATATGTGTGTCGCCCATGAAAGAGACAAGTGGCTTGTTCTTGTTCTGCATGTCGCGCGCATATGCGCGCCCAAGGTCCGCGCATATGCGCCGGAAGCACTGTCCGGCTACTGGACTACTCGCGCATATGCGCGCACTGACATCGCGCATATGCGCGAGACCTACTGTCTCCGCATATATCAACTCGCGCATATGCGTGCCTTCTGCCACGCATGTGCGCCAACCTTCCTGCCCTGCTCGCGCATATGCGCCGTTCACGTCGCGCATATGCGCCGAGCACTCCACTAGGCTACTATACACCTCGCGCATATGCGCGTCCTCACGCCGCGCATATGCGCGGGGTCTTCTGTCCAATCCGCGCATGGCTCGCGCATGTGCGCGAGCACACCTCCTTACACTTATATTTCGCGTCTTTTCTCACCTTTTCCGGTCTAATACTTTTCGTCTATAATTACCTTGATTAATCAAGAAATCATCCCAGATTAATCTCAGATTACGGTAATCAAATTCTCGGGCATTACAAAGGATCTGTTCAAATACAGTTTAATAATGAACAAAGAAGATTATTGTCATCTTCTATCTATACTAGATCAAGATCCAGTCATTCTTTTATTTCGCCTTTAGATTATTTGGTGGATATTCCTCAAACTTCTAAAGCTTCTACTTCTCAGATAAGAGAAGATGTTGAGTCTCCTGTACAAGATACAGTAGATGAATTAATTATTAATCAGAATAATATTGTGCATAAAAGTAACTTTCAAAAAGTTAGAGAAACTGATACCGTTTCAGAAATGAATTTTAGTATTTAATGGATAGTAAATCTAAAATTGATTTTACTAAAGGATCTCTTGCTAGAGCAAGGATCAATGCAGAATTTTATTTACCCAAATGGGAATCTTTCAGAAATTGGTATTTTAAAAGTTTTTCTGAATAAGAATTTGAGTATATTGTTTCGGAATTTTATAAATACTGTGAAAAATAGAATAAATTAATTCATTTTGTTCCTTGGTTCTTTAAAACATTTGAAGAGGCCCTAGAACTTCTTGCTTGAAAATTTGCGGAAAATTTAAAAATTTTTTTTTTTAAAAGAACTTAAATGTCCTCATTCATAAAATCACTGGTGAATCAAGTTCAATATTTCAAAATATTGCAGCGGAAGAAAATAAAGTTTGCCAAAAATCACAATTTAAAAATATCCAACGACTGATAAAATGTTTGCGGAATAAAATAACAACTGCTGCTCTGAGGTCCTCGGGTGCCACTACTGCCGACCCAAGCTGGCTCACTGGTCCCCGCCCTCGGCCCTGGCCTCATCAGTACCTACAATAATCAAGTCTAGTGAGCCTAAAGACTCAGCATGCATATATCGCAGGTAACGAGTAAAAATCTGAATTAAAATATGCATGAGTTAACATATCCTGTCCTGAGGCATGCTGAAAATAATCTGTACTGAGCAATTATAATACGTGCATAACTGAACTGATAATCACACTAAAAAAAATGTTTGCTCCTTGGAGCCTGCACTGAAATAACTGGTAAAATTTTCTGTTGAGATTATGTTTTACGCCTGTGGCCACTGCACTAAGCTGAACTGATCGGTAACTGGCTACCGGGGAGGCTGAAACTGAACTGAGCTGGCCGGTCACTTGCGACCGGGTGGTACCATACTGAACTGATCGGTCACTGGCGACCGTATAAAATAACACTCCCACATAGTGAATGAACCACAAGCCATATCGCATAAATCTCAAAAATAATCATTTTCTGTTTTCATGCACGTAATATAATTAACTGGCGTAATGAAAAATCCTGTAATTTTACCAACTGGATTGGATTGGATTGGATCGTCCCCAGGCTCGCTGCAACCTAACTGTGCCATGAAAAATATGCAATAGCTTAAACTTGACCAACTATGCAATTTAGTTCAAAAGATGCGACTATGACGCCTAATGACTTCGCATTTAATCATGACTCCGAGCCAACCTGAACCGACACCGAACCGACGTATAGTCATGATTAAAATACGCTGAAAAATCATAAAATAATGCTCCTAAAATGATAGGGTCGAAATCTAGGTGGAATGGAGGCCAAAACACGAAACGCTCTTTCGAGAGTCAATTTGGCAAATCGCACCGTAAATTCTCGTACGACCTCAAAAATGATCCGAATCACGAACGGTCAAAAACATGACCTTCCTAACTTAATGAGGCACTGTCCAGTCCAAGGCCATGGGCTAAAAGCCAAACAAGAACTCGAACGAGCCACCGAACCGACACAGCAACTTGCTGTAATATTCCAGCAACTGTACAATCGTGTAACTTGTGTTGTTTTTGAGACTACCGGCCATTGGGGCGTGAACCACCGACCAGAGACTCTTAACAACATCCCAAGGAATGATTTGAACCATGGCTAAGGGCCCTAGGCCAGCCACAATCCGCATCACACCAAAACTCAACCGAAGGGTCTAACCGAGAGCCAACGTGCATGCGTGTGTAGTGTTTTGCTTAGATCGATGTCTTGCGTCGTTCTAGTGGCCATTTGATTGACCATGGGACAATCTAGACATAAAGGGACATGGTATGAACCGTGGCTATGGGCCATAGTCCAACCAAGATCCATACCAAGCAACCAAAAACCGAAACCATATGCTGAACCAATGAAGAAGCCGAATGGGGAAAGGGGTTGTTCTTGTTGATTATTTAAAAACCGATGAGCCATGGACCAAGCCACCAAAAGGGCGACTTAGTCATGTCTTAGACATGTTAGGGAAGTGATCCAACCATGGCTAAGAGCCCTTAGGGCAGCCAAGATCAGATCCAAACCCCTTGACAACCAAACTGAATTTTTCGAACTCAAAAAGGGACACAAATGGTGTTGCTGTCATTTCTTGCTTTCCAGCGAGCATGGGCTGAAACCGATGGACAAATGTGGTCCTAATGCATCCTATTACATGTATATAAGTAGCTTTGGGAGCCTGGAGTCGAACCAATCAATTGAAACTCACAAACCAAGAAAAACGTGAAGCTTGCCAAGGAAAAACGAAAATTCTGCATGTGTTGTTTCAAAATGTTTTGACATGTATCTCGGTTTTTCCTTGAATAAACATGATCATGTACTGAAAAATAAATGATAATATGACTTGATTGAGGTTTGAAAGAAATCTAGACATGCCTGGTTATCGTTTCGAAAGAAAACGAACGAAACGACGACGACGCGGCACGGAGGAGGTGGAGCGCTTCTCTTGTTTCTTGCTCTCGATTTTTTTCTCCCTTTCTCCCTAGCTATTATTCACGTTTTTTCTACTGAAAAGGGGTCTGATTTCGGTGGGAAGGGAGTGTGATGGAGTGGTTATGAGGGGTGAGGAGGATGGTGCAAGATATAAGGATCATATCAAGACCAAGTCTTCATGCATTTGAATTTTGAATTTTGAATTGCTATCAAATGAGTTGGTGGATGCTTCTAGGAGGTAGTGGCCGATTTCCTCCCTTGATATCTAGACTAGGATGTGCCCATTAATTAATTAAATTGTGCTCCCAAAAATCCTAGAATTATCCTACTATTTACATGCAAAGAATTGGTCAAAGTTGATGAGTTGGAAATGTGTGGTCTAGGCAAGGGGTGGCCGAAACATGCATGATAAATGGTAGGGGAAATTGATTATCTAGTAATTTAATAACCCTTAAAAGCCTTACTAATCCTTTAATTAATTTAGTGAGCTAACCCTTAATTAAGTAACTTAAATGAGCTCATTTCTTAATCACCTCAAATAATTAAATTAAATCCTCAAACATCCCTTTCTAACTTAAATGAACTTACTTGCTAGCTAAATTAACTTCTGGAAATATTTCTCGAATCTTAAATTCTATCTCAAAACTCCAACTCCAGTCCGGCCTCACTGAAATAACTGAAAAATCAAACTACTGAAATGAAATAATAAAATAATTAACTTCAAAGAAATGCATTAAAATAATCATGCAATGAAGTCAATTAGATTTAAAAAAATCTAGAATTATGCATGGCTTATACGTAAACTGATTTACGGGTTCTACAACATTTATTATAGATTATATTTCTATTCTTGAAAGAAATTATAAACTTTCTTCAGAACAGATTCAAAAATCTGTTTATCCCCCTCAACAATCTTTTATTATAGAAAAGAATAATAAAATTTTAAATTTTACTGCTTTTTCTAAATTATTTGAAAATGATATGTTACAAATAACTGTTAAACATATTAATCAGATAATTGAAAAACAGAATTATACAAATTTGTATCTTACGATAATAGGAGAAGAGATAGTTTTTCTTAATGATCGTATTGATAAAATAATACTGACCATTAATTAAATTAAACCAGATGTTCATATTCAAACAAAAGAAGAAGAAACTAATATTGTTTCTATTGCTACTTCTTCTATTTAATCCCCTCCAGATATAAAGAACTTTAAATTTAAATCTTCTGTTTCTGATATAGAAAAATTATTAGAAGAAAAATTTAGAAATCTTAATTTAAATACTTCTTAATAAAGAGTTAGATAATAATGAGAATCATTCTGATGAAGAAATTAATAAAATTAAATGGGCAGATAGACCTAACCAAAATAAATATTATTATAATAGACCTACTCCCATGGACGTTCTTATTGAAGAACAAGAATATATATTTGCTAATAGTTATAATGGGAAAAGTATTTATGAATGGAATATTGATGGTTTTAGTGATAAACAAATTTATAATACTGCTCACAGAATGCTTATGTATAGTACTGTGTGTAAAACTTCAGGCAATACTGATAAAAATATTGCTAAGATGATTATGTCAGGTTTTACTGGCCAACTTAAAGGTTGGTGGGATCATTATTTAAATCAATTCCAAAAACAAGATATTATTAATTCTATAAAGATAGAGAATAATATTCAATCAGAAAATGTTGTTTATTCATTAATAATGACTATGATTGAACATTTTACTTGTAAATTCACTGATGATAGTGAAAAGATTCGTACTTTATTAAGTAATCTAAAATGTAAAACACTTACTGATTTTAGATGGTATAAAGATACCTTTTTATCTCGTATATATGAGATACCAGATTGTAATAATAGTTTCTGGAAAGCTAAATTTATAAATGATTTACCTTTTCTATTTGCTGAAAGAATTAGAAAAGTATTAAGAAAAGATGAGATTAATATTCCATATGATAATTATACTTATGGAAATTTAATTAATACCTGCATTAAAGAGGGTTTAGCTCTCTATAATGAATTAAAATTAAATAATCAAATTAAAAGACAGAATTTACTTGAGAAAAAACAATTAGGTAAATTTTGTGATCAATTTGGTATGGACTTACCTAATAAAGGTAAGAAGAAAATTAAAGAAAAAGATGAAAAACTTTATAGAAAGAAAAGACATTTGTCTGATAGACAAAGAGATAAAAGTAAGAAAAGAAAAGAAAGCCGTGATTTACGGAAAGAAAAAAAATACAAAAATAAATTAATAATTTGTAGAAAATGTAAAAAGTCAGGACATTATGCTAATCAATGTTGGGCTAAAAATAAAATTAATAATTTAGATATAGATGATAATCTAAAAGAAACATTATTTAAAATAATAATGGATTCAAATAATAATTCTGACAGTGAAACTGAGAATTCTTCAGAATCTTATATTTCAGAAGAAATAATAGATAGTGAATCAGATATTTCTTCTGATTTAAATGAATGTAATAATTGTATACAAGGAAAATCTTGTTTAAATCATATAGAAGATAAAAATGATGAATTTTATAAACTAATGTCTCAATTCAATGATTTAAATATTAATGTGTTAACTAACAATAATATTTTAGAATTTCTTAAGATGATTAAGGATCCAATATTAAAATCCACAATTATTGATCAAATGGAGAATACTGCTTCAACTAGCAATAATAATAATAATATTCTTGTTAAACAAGAACAAGCTTACTCTATGAAAGAAGTTAAAAATCTTCTACAACAGAAATATAGTAAACAAAATCCAGTTACTATACAGGATTTAGTTAAAGAAATAGAAAATCTTAAAGAACAGGTAAAAATTTTACAACACAATAATAATAGTTTAAATTATCGTGTTTCAATCATTGAAACTAATAATAATAATTCAGTTAATAATTCTGATAGTTTTGATAATCTACAAGATATTTCTTTTCCTGATCCAGATAAAAAACATTTATCTGTTTTAAGCATGATTATATCTCAAAAATGGTATACCAATATAACTTTATTAATTGAAAATTCTTATAAAAAGAATTTCATTGCTATGATTGATAGTGGTGCAGACTTAAATGTTATACAGGAAGGATTAATTCCTACGAAATATTTTCATAAAACTACTCATTCTCTCTTTCATGCAGGAGGAGAACCATTGGAAATAAATTATAAATTACCAAAAGTTTATATTTGCAAAGATAAAAACTGTATTCAAACCAGTTTTTTATTAGCAAAAGATATTTCTAGCCAACTTATACTTGGTCTTCCTTTTATTTATCAAATTTATCCTTTAACTTATGTTGATGAAACATGTATTATAGGAACTTTTCAAGGAAATCCTATTTCATTTAAGTTTATAACTAAACCTGTTCATAGAATTCTTAATGAATTACAAGAAAAGATTTATAGAAAAACTTTTCAGATTAATTCTTTAAAAGAAGAAGTTAATATATTAACTATAGATGATAAATTACAAAATCCTAAATTACAGGAAAAAATTAAACTTATTTATAATAAGTTTTCATTAGAAATATGTAATGATCTTCCTAATGCTTTTTGGAATAGAAAGAAGCATATTATATCTCTTCCTTATGAAGAGAATTTTGATGAAAAAAAAAATATTCCTACCAAGGCTCGTCCTTGTCAAATGAATTCTGATTTTTTAGAATTATGTAAGAATGAAATTCATAATTTATTAGAAAAAGGTTTGATAAAGCCTTCTCAATCTCCTTGATCATGTACTGCTTTTTATGTTAATAAACATTTTGAACAGGAAAGAGGTGTTCCAAGATTAGTTATAAATTATAAACCTCTTAATAAGGTTTTAAAATGGATTAGACATCCTATTCCTAATAAAAAAGATTTATTAGATAGACTTGTACATGCTATCATATTTTCAAAATTTGATTTAAAATCAGGATTTTGGCAGATTCAGGTTAAAGATTCCGATAGATATAAAACTGCTTTTAATGTTCCAATAGGACATTATGAATGGACAGTAATGCCATTTGGCCTTAAAAATGCTACTTCTGAATTTCAACAAATTATGAATGATATTTTTTATAATTATAGCAATTTTATAATTGTTTGTATTGATGATATCTTAGTATTTTCTAATAATATTGAAATACATTTTAAACATTTAGATATGTTTAAAAATATTGTTATTCAAAATGGACTTGTTATCTCAAAATCTAAAATGATTTTATTTCAAACTAATATTAGATTTCTTGGTCTTATGATTGAAAAAGGAAAAATAATTCCTATACAGAGAAGTATAGAATTTGGTTCAAAATTTCCTGATATTATAACTGATAAAACTCAGTTACAAAGATTTTTAGGAAGTTTAAATTATATTTCTCCCTATATTAAAATTCTTACTAAAGATTCTGCTATTTTATATGATAGGTTAAAGAAAAATCCTTTACCTTGGTCTGAAAGACATACAATAGCTGTTAAAAATATTAAAGAAAAGGTTAAAAATCTTCCATGTCTTATGCTTGCTAATCCCCAATGGGATAAAATAGTTGAAACTGATGCCTCAGATATAGGTTTTAAGGGAATCGTAAAACAAAAAGATCCCCAAAATAAACAAGAATGTCTTATTAGATTTTATTCTGGGAAATGGAATAATGCCCAGAAAAATTACTCCACAGTAGCAAAAGAAATTTTAGCTATTGTCAGATGTATTTTGAAATTCCAAGATGATTTATATAATCAAAAGTTTATTATAAAAACTGATTGCAAATCTGCAAAATTTATGTTTAATAAAGATTTTAAACATGATGTTTCTAAACAAATGTTTGCTAGATGGCAAGCTCATTTAGCTCCTTTTGATTTTGAAATCATTTATAAAAAAGGTGAAGATAATCACTTACAGATTTCTTAACTCGAGAATATTTATCCTAATGTTTTTATCTACAGATATGTATTCCCGAGGAAGAGGAGAGTCCTCTTATAGAGGGCGAGGAGGTAGGGGAAAACCCCCTAATATCATTGCACAGCATGGTAAACAGAGGCTTATAGCTCAGAACTTATCTAGTTCATCAGCCAGTAATACTGAGCAAAATAATGAGTTATACAATGAATTTCAAGAATTCTTGAAACAAAAGCAGAGAAGTAATACAGATTCTCAATCATCAGCATCATATGCTAATATTATCAAAGAAGATGATAATGATTCAGCTCTATATACAGAGACAAAACATCGAGAATTGATTCTTCTTATAGAAGAAAGAGATACCCAATGGGAAAAAACTCCATGGACTATCATGGAAAAATATTTAACCAATACATCATATGTATATGGTTCTTATAAGCAAAGAGGATTTTATGAAAATCTTCTGATATCTACAAAAAGTGTTGACATAACTCACTTTTTCAGTAATACTCAGCAGAAAGGAAGTTATAACTTTTCAAAGTTTATCATCAAGAAGATCATATCTATTGAAGAATGGGGTATATCTCCATTAGTTGAAAAAGAATTTTATTCTGAAAATCATAAAATGAGTTTTAAATTCAATTTTTGGGATTATATTGAAAGTTTTAATAAAAACTTGTTTTATGAAAATGAAAAAAGAAAACATACTTGGTTTTTAAATATTTGTGAAAATGTTTTTCACTGTCCAGTTCCAAATTGGTTTTTAATCTGGTGGAAGATATTTGGTCCATCCGCAAAGATTTTGCCAGAGGTTTTATAAAACCCATGAATACCTTGTTAAATGTTTCTCCAAGTATTAAAAAATAATTTTCTGAACATTGGATCGATGGTAAGACTCTATGTCTATTTTTCATGGAATTTGGAATCCCATGGATCTGGAAATGGCAGCCAGAATTCGGTTACACTGATGAAGGTATTCCTTGCATATGGAGGGTCAGTTCCACAAAATTTTGGGACAAATTATTAAGAGATGATCCAGAAACTGGAAAACCATATGGTTATGAAACTCTTCATCAAATGGATGAAAAAATTTCTTTATACCAGAAAGAAATTAATAATCAACAAGAAAAGGAAAAAGCCTCTATGAGTCCTTTCAAGATTCTTACTCAGAAATATTCTGAAATAAATTCAAAAGAAAAAATGATCGAGATCTATATTGAAGAAATGAAAAAAGATCTTTTCCAGAATATTGGAGGTTTTGATTCAAAATCAGACAAATCTATGGCGTCAGAATCTAGTGAAAATCAATTTATTCATCTAATGAAGATGCAGGATGCTCAAGACCCTGAGGATGATATTCCTCAATTTTCTCAGATAGATGACATTTTTGAGAATTTGAAAAATTCTTTAAAAGATAATATTAAAGATAATTAAAACCGTCAGTAGAATAATTTACAGTTAGGTAGAATATCACATCTCATCATAGCATATTGTGAAAAAAATAGGTGGTATATCACTATAGACTTTTTGACTACTATTTGCTTTAATAAAGCATTGTATTATTTACTTTAATAAAGTATTGTACTGTTTTTATTTTAAGATGGAATCCGGGGTTTCATGTCCGGCTCTTCTATCTATTTATAGGTTTATTCTGTGTCTTTAGAAGGACACGGTTGAGTTTGCTCCCCTCTCTATTCTCTATTGTAAAAACCCTTCTGAAGTATATCAATAAAAGTTTGAAGTTTTGGTAACAACTTTGTAAGTTTTTACTATTTTTATTTTCTGTTTTTATTTACTGTTTTAAATTTTTATATTTCATAAGTTGAGCCTGTATGACAGGCTAAAGCATTCGTGCTAAATTATTACCTTACTATGACATGATCTATATTTATTTGTTCTTGAGATCAGATTGAGATAATAAAAGATCTATTTAAATTTTTGGAATTTAATGTAATATAAGAGTCTTTTGTTAGAACATAAGGTAAAAAGATGAACTAGGAAATGGTAAACACAAGTTCGAGTTTAACCAGGAAAAATAAATTCATGTTGTAGCCCTTTAGCCTGCTTAGCCGAGAGATGGCGTTTAAGGCGTTCATGGGTGATTTTTATGAATTTATGATTCTGAGGTGGACCTCGGTAAAATCCTCTGTTGTTTAATTTCTTTGGTATATCTTTTATAAATCCTTTTATGTTTGTAAAAGTTCCAAATATGAATCTTATATTCATTATTATTCTGAGATTTAAATTTTTCATTTTCTTAGCTCAATCAGAGTTGAATATGGTATATAGGCTGGAAACCAATAACCTCCATGTGTGCGAAAGCCACTAAGGAAAAGTTTGGTAAAACAAAGCCACGTATCAGATTCCTCATTCTGATCCCAAATATCAGAGCCATGAAAATAGTCTGGATAATAATTTAGCACTTTTTATTCAAATGAATATTTTAGGTTTTAAAGAAACTGTTCAAAACAGTTTAAATGAAGAATATGATTTACCTGAGAATTTAGATTTATTGAAAAAATGGACTATTCCTAAGATAGATTCTAAAATGATCTATAAGTTAGGAACCTTTGAAAAAATTGGTTTTAAACAAGTAGTTAAAACTACAGAATCTTCAGTACCTCTTCATGATAATGAAATGCTTATTAGATTGTTAAACAATAAAGATATTTTACCTTATAGGAAAAATTACAGATTCATGCATATAGGTTTAATTCAAATAGCTTTTAGACCTTTAACATTAGAAGGACTACCAGAAAGCTTCATAGCAGCTTTAAGAGATGATAGAAATTTGAATTGGAAACAATCCCTTATGGGAATAATTCAATCTAGTCTGGCTCATGGTCCAGTATATTTTGATATTTATCCGAATTTATCTTTATTTTTGTCTGATATTAATATATTAGATTCTTTAACATTAAATGTTAAAACTCATGGTTATAATTATACTCCTGGTACAGAAGTAATATGTATCTGTTATCGTATTTATTATAAACTATTATTTACACTGAATCCTATGTGTAAAAGAATAGATAAAAAATTAAATGAAACTATTCTTATAGAAACTAATTTTAATAGATCTAATATTACAACCCGTAGATCTATAAAATGGGAAGAAATTGAATTTCCAGAAAGCTGGATAATTGAACAAGCTGTTCCTAGAAATTCTATAATAAATAGGGATTTACATCAGGTTATACAAAATAATGAAGGATGTGGGGACCCGGACGCTAATCATGTTCTTAATCATCATTGAGACTAATTAATCAATTATAATAAACAGAGTCTAAATTTTTTTTTTAAAATACAAAGCTAAAACGTAATGTAATTCAATTCAAATTACATATTAAACATAAATATACAAATCTTTTATTATCTACAAGAATTCAACTAGGTTCAACTATATCTCAGTGCAGAATCCTAAGTTGCTTCGAAGCCCGGATCTCCACGCTATCTAGTCCAGCCTCTTTCTCTTCTTGACCCTGATCCTATCCCACCTGTTGCCATGCACACATACAGACAAGACAACAGCCGGATAACTCCGGTGAGAATTACATTCTCAGTATAAATCATGTATACATGCAATCATAAAAACAATATAAAAGCATATAACAGATATGTCTAACATGTATTCAAATCAGAATATAAATCCATATCAAGAATAAATCCTATTCTAAACATGTACCATCATCAGGAACATACATCAATATGTACCATATTCAGGAACATAATCAACATAACTCAATATACACTATCAATTAGACTCATGACGTCACATTTAAGACTAGACTCAATCCTAGTCTAGGGATCCCGGTTTCCAGAAGTCAGCATTCCCATATCGACCAACACTAATAGAAAAGACTCCAGTTCTAACCACGTCGATAGGGTATCGATCACCAGTAATAGAAGAAATACCAATTCTATCCACATCGATATGGTATCGATCACCAGCAATAAAAGAAGCTCATATTCTATCCACATCGGTATAGTATCGATCACCAGTAATAGAAAGAACTCCAATTCTATCCACATCGATATAATATCGATCACCAGTAATAGAAGAAGTTATGATTCTATCCACATCGATACGGTACCGATCACAACTAATAGAAGAAGAAGCTCCAATTCTATCCACATCGATATAATATCGATCATCAGTAATAGAAGAAGTTATGATTCTATCCACATTGATAGCCAAACATCCGGTGACAGACTTTGGCACTATCGCCTATACACTATCTTGTGACATCGTGCAATGTGCCCGTGGCGATCCCACCACTATCAGGCACTTCTGTCACAAGATTACTCATCTAATACCTGCTGTCTATAAATCAAGAGAACAAGTACATCAATCAAATCAATACAATAAGGTAAAGTATGTGATTTAGGGAAACTCGAGCCAAACCTCACTCGAGTTGTGCAATCCCAACTCAACATTAATTTATACCTTTATCTTCTCGGTCCGACGAAGACGAAGTATTGAAGTCAACTCTGTCCATACCCAATCTGCTAATAACAATCGAATAGATACAATATCAGTATATAACTCAGTTCAAAACCTGTTCTGATTAATACTCAAATCAAAACATAATCTAATCAATGGCAATCGACATATGATACCACAATACCATCTCAACCAATACCGAGTTTGATCAATATCAATCAACTGATGTTTCGACGGCATACCAATACAGTCTCGATAACCCCGTCAGTCCCAACATCACAGATATAATACCAGAACTCATAATCACTATCGATATAACTCATAATTTCAACGATAATATAAATCTGATATCGATTCTCAATCAAATCGACTCAAAATTCATAACAATTTCATAATCAGTCCGTTTCTTAATCTGACTTCGATTCTATGATGTCTACTATGTCAAGAACATCATATATGAATTCCATTCAATTCTGGCAATATCATAATTTCAAGACATATCAAAACGTAGTAAAACTTACGTCCAGTTGTAGCCTACGTCGTTAGGAACACGGTACTATACTCGGATTCGAAAACAGACGGACGGATTGCTCGTAACTTGAGTTTCTCCCGAAGCTTCCCTCGGCTTCGTCCTCTTTCAATTCTGAGGAACAATCGCTTGTACATATATATATATATATATATATATATATATGTGTGTGTCGCCCATGAAAGAGACAAGTGGCTTGTTCTTGTTCTGCATGTCGCGCGCATATGCGCGCCCAAGGTCCGCGCATATGCGCCGGAAGCACTGTCCGGCTACTGGACTACTCGCGCATATGCGCGCACTGACATCGCGCATATGCGCGAGACCTACTGTCTCCGCATATATCAACTCGCGCATATGCGTGCCTTCTGCCACGCATGTGCGCCAACCTTCCTGCCCTGCTCGCGCATATGCGCCGTTCACGTCGCGCATATGCGCCGAGCACTCCGCTAGGCTACTATACACCTCGCGCATATGCGCGTCCTCACGCCGCGCATATGCGCGGGGTCTTCTGTCCAATCCGAGCATGGCTCGTGCATGTGCGCGAGCACACATCCTTACACTTATATTTCGCGTCTTTTCTCACCTTTTCCGGTCTAATACTTTTCGTCTATAATTACCTTGATTAATCAAGAAATCATCCCAGATTAATCTCAGATTACGGTAATCAAATTCTCGGGCATTACAAAGGATCTGTTCAAATACAGTTTAATAATGAACAAAGAAGATTATTGCCATCTTCTATCTATACTAGATCAAGATCCAGTCATTCTTTTATTTCGCCTTTAGATTATTTGGTGGATATTCCTCAAACTTCTAAAGCTTCTACTTCTCAGATAAGAGAAGATGTTGAGTCTCCTGTACAAGATACAGTAGATGAATTAATTATTAATCAGAATAATATTGTGCATAAAAGTAACTTTCAAAAAGTTAGAGAAACTGATACCGTTTCAGAAATGAATTTTAGTATTTAATGGATAGTAAATCTAAAATTGATTTTACTAAAGGATCTCTTGCTAGAGCAAGGATCAATGCAGAATTTTATTTACCCAAATGGGAATCTTTCAGAAATTGGTATTTTAAAAGTTTTTCTGAATAAGAATTTGAGTATATTGTTTCGGAATTTTATAAATACTGTGAAAAACAGAATAAATTAATTCATTTTGTTCCTTGGTTCTTTAAAACATTTGAAGAGGCCCTAGAACTTCTTTCTTGAAAATTTGCGGAAAATTAAAAAAAAAAATTTTTTTAAAAGAACTTAAATGTCCTCATTCATAAAATCACTGGTGAATCAAGTTCAATATTTCAAAATATTGCAGCGGAAGAAAATAAAGTTTGCCAAAAATCACAATTTAAAAATATCCAACGACTGATAAAATGTTTGCGGAATAAAATAACAACTGCTGCTCTGAGGTCCTCGGGTGCCACTACTGCCGACCCAAGCTGGCTCACTGGTCCCCGCCCTCGGCCCTGGCCTCATCAGTACCTACAACAATCAAGTCTAGTGAGCCTAAAGACTCAGCATGTATATATCGCAGGTAACGAGTAAAAATCTGAATTAAAATATGCATGAGTTAACATATCCTGTCCTGAGGCATGCTGAAAATAATCTGTACTGAGCAATTATAATACGTGCATAACTGAACTGATAATCACACTAAAAAAAATGTTTGTTCCTTGGAGCCTGCACTGAAATAACTGGTAAAATTTTCTGTTGAGATTATGTTTTACGCCTGTGGCCACTGCACTAAGCTGAACTGATCGGTAATTGGCTACCGGGGAGGCTGAAACTGAACTGAGCTGGCCGGTCACTGGCGACCGGGTGGTACCATACTGAACTGATCGGTCACTGGCGACCGTATAAAATAACACTCCCACATAGTGAATGAACCACAAGCCATATCGCATAAATCTCAAAAATAATCATTTTCTGTTTTCATGCACGTAATATAATTAACTGACGTAATGAAAAATCCTGTAATTTTACCAACTAGATTGGATTGGATTGGATCGTCCCCAGGCTCGCTGCAACCTAACTGTGCCATGAAAAATATGCAATGGCTTAAACTTGACCAACTATGCAATTTAGTTCAAAAGATGCGACTATGACGCCTAATGACTTCGCATTTAATCATGACTCCGAGCCAACCTGAACCGACACCAAACCGACGTATAGTCATGATTAAAATACGCTGAAAAATCATAAAATAATGCTCCTAAAATGATAGGGTCGAAATCTAGGTGGAATGGAGGCCAAAACACGAAGCGCTCTTTCGAGAGTCAATTTGGCATATCGCACCGTAAATTCTCGTACGACCTCAAAAATGATCCGAATCACGAACGGTCAAAAACATGACCTTCCTAACTAAATGAGGCAGTGTCCAGTCCAAGGCCATGGGCTAAAAGCCAAATAAGAACTCAAACGAGCCACCGAACCGACACAGCAACTTGCTGTAATATTCCAGCAACTGTACAATCGTGTAACTTGTGTTGTTTTCGAGACTACCGGCCATTGGGGCATGAACCACTGACCAGAGACTCTTACCAACATCCCAAGGAATGATTTGAACCATGGCTAAGGGCCCTAGGCCAGCCACAATCCGCATCACACCAAAACTCAACCGAAGGGTCTAACCGAGAGCCAACGTGCATGCGTGTGTAGTGTTTTGCTTAGATCGATGTCTTGCGTCGTTCCAGTGGCCATTTGATTGACCATGGCATGATCTAGACATAAAGGGGCATGGTATGAACCGTGGCTATGGGCCATAAGCCAACCAAGATCCATACCAAGCAACGAAAAACCGAAACCATATGCTGAACCAATGAAGAAGCCGAATGGGGAAAGGGGTTGTTCTTGTTGATTATTTAAAAACCGATGAGCCATGGACCAAGCCACCAAAAGGGCGACTTAGTCACGTCTTAGACATGTTAGGGAAGTGATCCAACCATGGCTAAGAGCCCTTAGGGCAGCCAAGATCAGATCCAAACCCCTTGACAACCAAACTGAATTTTTCGAACTCAAAAAGGGACACAAATGGTGTTGCTGTCATTTCTTGCTTTCCAGCGAGCATGGGCTGAAACTGATGGACAAATGTGGTCCTAATGCATCCTATTACATGTATATAAGTCGCCTTGGGAGCCTGGAGTCGAACCAATCACCTGAAACTCACAAACCAAGAAAAACGTGAAGCTTGCCAAGGAAAAACGAAAATTCTGCATGTGTTGTTTCAAAATGTTTTGACATGTATCTCGGTTTTTCCTTGAATAAACATGATCATGTACTGAAAAATAAATGATAATATGACTTGATTGAGGTTTGAAAGAAATCTAGACATGCCTGGTTATCGTTTCGAAAGAAAACGAACGAAACGACGACGACGCGGCACGGAGGAGGTGGAGCGCTTCTCTTGTTTCTTGCTCTCGATTTTTTTCTCCCTTTCTCCCTAGCTATTATTCACGTTTTTTCTACTGAAAAGGGGTCTGATTTCGGTGGGGAGGGAGTGTGATGGAGTGGTTATGAGGGATGAGGAGGATGGTGCAAGATATAAGGATCATATCAAGACCAAGTCTTCATGCATTTGAATTTTGAATTTTGAATTGCTATCAAATGAGTTGGTGGATGCTTCTAGGAGGTAGTGGCCGATTTCCTCCCTTGATATCTAGACTAGGATGTGCCCATTAATTAATTAATTTGTTCTCCCAAAAATCCTAGAATTATCCTACTAGTTACATGCAAAGAATTGGTCAAAGTTGATGAGTTGGAAATGTGTGGTCTAGGCAAGGGGTGGCCGAAACATGCATGATAAATGGTAGGGAAAATTGATTATCTAGTAATTTAATAACCCTTAAAAGCCTTACTAATCCTTTAATTAATTTAGTGAGCTAACCCCTTAATTAAGTAACTTAAATGAGCTCATTTCTTAATCACCTCAAATAATTAAATTAAATCCTCAAACCTCCCTTTCTAACTTAAATGAACTTACTTGCTAGCTAAATTAACTTCTGGAAATATTTCTCGAATCTTAAATTCTATCTCAAAACTCCAACTCCAGTCCGGCCTCACTGAAATAACTGAAAAATCAAACTACTGAAATGAAATAATAAAATAATTAACTTCAAAAAAATGCATTAAAATAACCATGCAATGAAGTCAATTAGATTTAAAAAAATCTAGAATTATGCATGGCTTATACGTAAACTGATTTACAGGTTCTACAACATTTATTATAGATTATATTTCTATTCTTGAAAGAAATTATAAACTTTCTTCAGAAAAGATTCAAAAATCTGTTTATCCTCCTCAACAATCTTTTATTATAGAAAAGAATAATAAAATTTTAAATTTTACTGCTTTTTCTAAATTATTTGAAAATGATATGTTACAAATAACTGTTAAACATATTAATTAGATAATTGAAAAACAGAATTATACAAATTTGTATCTTACGATAATAGGAGAAGAGATAGTTTTTCTTAAGGATCGTATTGATAAAATAATTCTGGCCATTAATCAAATTAAACCAGATGTTCATATTCAAACAAAAGAAGAAGAAACTAATATTGTTTCTATTGCTACTTCTTCTATTTAATCCCCTCCAGATATAAAGAACTTTAAATTTAAATCTTCTGTTTCTTATATAGAAAAATTATTAGAAGAAAAATTTAGAAATCTTAATTTAAATACTTCTTAATAAAGAGTTAGATAATAATGAGAATCATTCTGATGAAGAAATTAATAAAATTAAATGGGCAGATAGACCTAACCAAAATAAATATTATTATAATAGACCTACTCCCATGGACGTTCTTATTGAAGAACAAGAATATATATTTGCTAATAGTTATAATGGGAAAAGTATTTATGAATAGAATATTGATGGTTTTAGTGATAAAAAAATTTATAATACTGCTCACAGAATGCTTATGTATAGTACTGTGTGTAAAATTCAGGCAATACTGATAAAAATATTGCTAAGATGATTATGTCAGGTTTTACTGGCCAACTTAAAGGTTGGTGGGATAATTATTTAAATCAATTCCAAAAAGAAGATATTATTAATTCTATAAAGATAGAGAATAATATTCAATCAGAAAATGTTGTTTATTCATTAATAATGACTATGATTGAACATTTTACTTGTAAATTCACTGATGATAGTGAAAAGATTCGTACTTTATTAAGTAATCTAAAATGTAAAACACTTACTGATTTTAGATGGTATAAAGATACCTTTTTATCTCGTATATATGAGATACCAGATTGTAATAATAGTTTCTGGAAAGCTAAATTTATAGATGATTTACCTTTTCTATTTGCTGAAAGAATTAGAAAAGTATTAAGAAAATATGAGATTAATATTCCATATGATAATTATACTTATGGAAATTTAATTAATACTTGCATTAAAGAGGGTTTAGCTCTCTGTAATGAATTAAAATTAAATAATCAAATTAAAAGACAGAATTTACTTGAGAAAAAACAATTAGGTAAATTTTGTGATCAATTTGGTATGGACTTACCTAATAAAGGTAAGAAGAAAATTAAAGAAAAAGATGAAAAACTTTATAGAAAGAAAAGACATTTGTCTGATAGACAAAGAGATAAAAGGAAGAAAAGAAAAGAAAGCCGTGATTTACGGAAAGAAGAAAAATACAAAAATAAATTAATAATTTATAGAAAATGTAAAAAGTCAGGACATTATGCTAATCAATATTGGGCTAAAAATAAAATTAATAATTTAGATATAGATGATAATCTAAAAGAAACATTATTTAAAATAACAATGGATTCAAATAATAATTCTGACAGTGAAACTGAGAATTCTTCAGAATCTTATATTTCAGAAGAAATAATAGATAGTGAATCAGATATTTCTTCTGATTTAAATGAATGTAATAATTGTATACAAGGAAAATCTTGTTTAAATCATATAGAAGATAAAAATGATGAATTTTATAAACTAATGTCTCAATTCAATGATTTAAATATTAATGTGTTAACTAACAATAATATTTTAGAATTTCTTAAGATGATTAAGGATCCAATATTAAAATCCACAATTATTGATCAAATGGAGAATACTGCTTCAACTAGCAATAATAATAATAATATTCTTGTTAAACAAGAACAAGCTTACTCTATGAAAGAAGTTAAAAATCTTCTACAACAGAAATATAGTAAACAAAATCCAGTTACTATACGGGATTTAGTTAAAGAAATAGAAAATCTTAAAGAACAGGTAAAAATTTTACAACACAATAATAATAGTTTAAATTATCGTGTTTCAATCATTGAAACTAATAATAATAATTCAGTTAATAATTCTGATAGTTTTGATAATCTACAAGATATTTCTTTTCCTGATCCAGATAAAAAACATTTATCTGTTTTAAGCATGATTATATCTCAAAAATGGTATACCAATATAACTTTATTAATTGAAAATTCTTATAAAAAGAATTTCATTGCTATGATTGATAGTGGCGCAGACTTAAATGTTATACAGGAAGGATTAATTCCTACGAAATATTTTCATAAAACTACTCATTTTCTCTCTCATGCAGGAGGAGAACCATTGGAAATAAATTATAAATTACCAAAAGTTTATATTTGCAAAGATAAAAACTGTATTCAAACAAGTTTTTTATTAGCAAAAGATATTTCTAGCCAACTTATACTTGGTCTTCCTTTTATTTATCAAATTTATCCTTTAACTTATGTTGATGAAACATGTATTATAGGAACTTTTCAAGGAAATCCTATTTCATTTAAGTTTATAACTAAACCTGTTCATAGAATTCTTAATGAATTACAAGAAAAGATTTATAGAAAAACTTTTCAGATTAATTCTTTAAAAGAAGAAGTTAATATATTAACTATAGATGATAAATTACAAAATCCTAAATTACAGGAAAAATTAAACTTATTTATAATAAGTTTTCATTAGAAATATGTAATGATCTTCCTAATGCTTTTTGGAATAGAAAGTTGCATATTATATCTCTTCCTTAT
Organism: Primulina tabacum; assembly: GCF_025594145.1. Lineage (NCBI taxonomy): Eukaryota > Viridiplantae > Streptophyta > Magnoliopsida > Lamiales > Gesneriaceae > Primulina > Primulina tabacum. Next base: position 8,749,641 of record NC_134562.1, read on the forward strand.
GAAGAGAATTTTGATGAAAAAAATATTTCTACCAAGGCTCGTCCTTGTCAAATGAATTCTGATTATTTAGAATTATGTAAGAATGAAATTCATAATTTATTAGAAAAAGGTTTGATAAAGCCTTCTCAATCTCCTTGGTCATGTACTGCTTTTTATGTTAATAAACATTCTGAACAGGAAAGAGGTGTTCCAAGATTAGTTATAAATTATAAACCTCTTAATAAGGTTTTAATATGGATTAGACATCCTATTCCTAATAAAAAAGATTTATTAGATAGACTTGTACATGCTATCATATTTTCAAAATTTGATTTAAAATCAGGATTTTGGCAGATTCAGGTTAAAGATTCCGATAGATTTAAAACTGCTTTTAATGTTCCAATAGGACATTATGAACGGACAGTAATGTCATTTGGGCTTAAAAATGCCCCTTCTGAATTTCAACAAATTATGAATGATATTTTTTATAATTATAGCAATTTTATAATTGTTTATATTGATGATATCTTAGTATTTTCTAATAATATTGAAATACGTTTTAAACATTTAGATATGTTTAAAAATATTGTTATTCAAAATGGACTTGTTATCTCAAAATCTAAAATGATTTTATTTCAAACTAATATTAGATTTCTTGGTCATATGATTGAAAAAGGAAAAATAATTCCTATACAGAGAAGTATAGAATTTGGTTCAAAATTTCCTGATATTATAACTGATAAAACTCAGTTACAAAGATTTTTAGGAAGTTTAAATTATATTTCTCCCTATATTAAAAATCTTACTAAAGATTCTGCTATTTTATATAATAGGTTAAAGAAAAATCCTTTACCTTGGTCTGAAAGACATACAATAGCTGTTAAAAATATTAAAGAAAAGGTTAAAAATCTTCCTTGTCTTATGCTTGCTAATCCCCAATGGGATAAAATAGTTGAAACTGATGCCTCAGATATAGGTTTTGGAGGAATCTTAAAACAAAAAGATCCCCAAAATAAACAAGAATATCTTATTAGATTTTATTCTGGGAAATGGAATAATGCCCAGAAAAATTACTCCACAGTAGCAAAAGAAATTTTAGCTATTGTCAGATGTATTTTGAAATTCCAAGATGATTTATATAATCAAAAGTTTATTATAAAAACTGATTGCAAATCTGCAAAATTTATGTTTAATAAAGATTTTAAACATGATGTTTCTAAACAAATGTTTGCTAGATGGCAAGCTCATTTAGCTCCTTTTGATTTTGAAATCATTTATAAAAAAAGTGAAGATAATCACTTACCAGATTTCTTAACTCGAGAATATTTATCCTAATGTTTTTATCTACAGATATGTATTCCCGAGGAAGAGGAGAGTCCTCTTATAGAGGGCGAGGAGGTAGGGAAAAACCCCCTAATATCATTGCACAACATGGTAAACAGAGGCTTATAGCTCAGAACTTATCGAGTTCATCAGCCAGTAATACTGAGCAAAATAATGAGTTATACAATGAATTTCAAGAATTCTTGAAACAAAAGCAGAGAAGTAATACAGATTCTCAATCATCAGCATCATATGCTAATATTATCAAAGAAGATGATAATGATTCAGCTCTATATACAGAGACAAAACATCGAGAATTGATTCTTCTTATAGAAGAAAGAGATACCCAATGGGAAAAAACTCCATGGACTATCATGGAAAGATATTTAACCAATACATCATATGTATATGGTTCTTATAAGCAAAGAGGATTTTATGAAAATCTTCTGATATCTACAAAAAGTGTTGACATAACTCACTTTTTCAGTAATACTCAGCAGAAAGGAAGTTATAACTTTTCAAAGTTTATCATCAAGAAGATCATATCTATTGAAGAATGGGGTATATCTCCATTAGTTGAAAAAGAATTTTATTCTGAAAATCATAAAATGAGTTTTAAATTCAATTTTTGGGATTATATTGAAAGTTTTAATAAAACCTTGTTTTATGAAAATGAAAAAAGAAAACATACTTGGTTTTTAAAGATTTGTGAAAATGTTTTTCACTGTCCAGTTCCAAATTGGTTTTTAATCTGGTGGAAGATATTTGGTCTATCCGCAAAGATTTTGCCAGAGGTTTTTATAAAACCCATGAATACTTGGTTAAATGTTTCTCCAAGTATTAAAAAATAATTTTCTGAACATTGGATCGATGGTAAGACTCTATGTCTATTTTTCATGGAATTTGGAATCCCATGGATCTGGAAATGGCAGCCAGAATTCGGTTACACTGATGAAGGTATTCCTTGCATATGGAGGGTCAGTTCCACAAAATTTTGGGACAAATTATTAAGAGATGATCCAGAAACTGGAAAACCATATGGTTATGAAACTCTTCATCAAATGGATGAAAAAATTTCTTTATACCAGAAAGAAATTAATAATCAACAAGAAAAAGAAAAAGCCTCTATGAGTCCTTTCAAGATTCTTACTCAGAAATATTCTGAAATATATTCAAAAGAAAAAATGATCGAGATCTATATTGAAGAAATGAAAAAAGATCTTTTTCAAAATATTGGAGGTTCTGATTCAAAATCAGACAAATCTATGGCGTCAGAATCTAGTGAAAATCAATTTATTCATCTAATGAAGATGCAGGATGCTCAAGACCCTGATGATGATATTCCTCAATTTTTTCAGATAGATGACATTTTTGAGAATTTGAAAAATTCTTTAAAAGACAATATTAAAGATGATTAAAATCGTCAAAAGATGATCGTCAGAAAAGGAATCTGCAGTTAGGTGGAATATCACATCTCATCATGGCATATTGTGACAAAAAGTAGGTGGTATATCACTGTAGAATTTTTGACTACTATTTGCTTTTATAAAGCAGTGTATTATTTACTTTAATAAAGTATTGTACCGTTTTTATTTTTAAGATGGAATCTGGGGTTTCATGTCCGGCTCTTCTATCTATTTATAGGTTTATTCTGTGTCTTCAGAAGGACACGGTTGAGTTTGCTCCCCTCTCTATTCTCTATTGTAAAAACCCTTCTGAAGTATATCAATAAAAGTTTGAAGTTTTGGTAACAACTTTGTAAGTTCTTACTATTTTTATTTTCTGTTTTTATTTACTGTTTTAAATTTTTATATTTCATAAGTTGAGCCTGTATGACAGGCCAAGCATTCGTGCTAAATTATTACCTTACTATGACATGATCTATATTTATTTGTTCTTGAGATCAGATTGAGATAATAAAAGATCTATTTAAATTTTTGGAATTTAATGTAATATAAGAGTCTTTGGTTAGAACATAAGGTAAAAAGATGAATTAGGAAATAGTAAACACAAGGTTCGAGTTTAACCAGGAAAAATAAATTCATGTTGTAGCCCTTTAGCCTGCTTAGCCGAGAGATGGCGTTTAAGGCGTTCATGGGTGATTTTTATGAATTTATGATTCTGAGGTGGACCTCGGTAAAATCCTCTGTTGTTTAATTTCTTTGGTATATCTTTTATAAATCCTTTTATGTTTGTAAAAGTTCCAAATATGAATCTTATATTCATTATTATTCTGAGATTTAAATTTTTCATTTTCTTAGCTCAATCAGAGTTGAATATGGTATATAGGCTGGAAACCAATAACCTCCATGTGTGCGAAAGCCACTAAGGAAAAATTTGGTAAAACAAAGCCACGTATCAGATTTTTCATTCTGATCCCAAGTCTCAGATGGTAAAATAAATGGGTAGAAGTGTGAAAAGGTAAAATTGGAGATGGAGAAAATATATTAATGTAATGATAATTTGGAATCATCAATAAAATATAATTTGAAAGCCGCCTTTCAGGCTCGGGTTAAAAAACTTTTCATCATTCTAACCACTAACTTGAGGTACGAATCCACACCTTGGTCGGCTATCTTTTTAAATCGAAGCTAAAAACGCTTGCAAGTTTACTTGATTTGTTTACATTCATGACTATAATCATGGTCATGATCTAAGTTTTCAATTGTTAATTAGATAGTTAAATTTGATTTTTAAAATTTTTTGAACAATCGAACTAAATAATAAGGTTTGAATTTGGATTGGAAAAAAATTGTTCATCGTGTCTGAGCTAGATTCTAATTTGACTCTAAATAATATCGTGTTGTCTACTCGAAAAGATCCTGAAGCGACTCGATCTCCTAGGGTTACTCAGTTTTTTCTGAAATCTTAACCATATATAATAAGGCTTATAAATTATAATCTAAATTTCCAATTGTCCTCTATAGCTCATACTCGATTCTGAATTTGTTTCCAATAAATAATATTGATATGTGTGGGCGGAATTCGAGAATTACTTTCTTGAAAATACATTTAATTCATGCATTAATAAATCACATTCATATATTAAATAAAATTTAAATATATTTTATGAACACATATCGTGTACACATATATTAATTAATTAATCATAAAAATTGATTTAATTTTAACTAATAGCGGGAATAGCGTAAAGATTGCCTGCAAAAGAAAGGCATGAATCATGTTTGAAGATTCTTAAAAAGTGGTTTAATTGGATCCATGTATACAATTTGGAACACCACAAGGTTACATTAATTAAATATCATCAAAAGCCAATAAATTTAGTGGCATTCATATAATGGCCTCCATTTTATTTAAAATCAAAGTGGCTAGTTTATTGGTGACACAATAAAGAATTACTTTAGGTTTTGTGAATTTAATTGATGGGGATTGTTATGATTGGTAGAGTGATTAGAAAGGGGGTTGAATGAACAATCCCAACTTTTTCTTTCTCCTGCTTTTGAAAGGCGTGCTTCAGATTTTTTTAGGAGTCAGAAGCTGGTCTCGATCTTTGGAAAGTGCAACGGACTATTTAAAAGTATGAAAACAGTCCACAACACTTGATGAAATTTAAAGAAAATAGAAGCTAAAGTAACACAAGGATTGTTTTTGGAAGTTCGAAGAACAAAACCTTTCTGTTTCCAGTAGATATCACTAAAAGACTTTGATCAGCATATACTTGTACAAACTTACTTCAGTAGGACTAACCCTTGCCTATAAAAACTTAAAGTATTACAACTCAACACTTTATGAAATTTGATTCTAGGACACTCTTTCAGTAGATTACAAACACTGCACACTTTGCAGTAGATAAATACAATGAAAGAGTGTGTGAATAATTATAGCACAAACGATCTTCTGAAAATGATAGTACTATATAATGTGTGCTGATTTTTTTGTAGGATTTCAGTTTGATAAGCTAGAACTTATGTAAACTGAATAACTGAAATAAGATATATCAGTTTTCGCATACATCAGTTCAGTTATGGTGACAGCTGAATTTAAGGATACGCTTGCTGATCCAAACAATTTTAAAACGACAGTTAATCAGTTAAATACACAAGATATATTTATGGATGTTCGGAGACTTCAACTGCTCCTACGTCACCCTTTCTACCACCTCGGGTAGGATTCACTAGAAGACTTTGATTTATACAACTAATTGTACAAACCCACCCAGCTTAGGACTTACCCACTGCCTAACTGACTTCCTAGTCTAGACTGAAGGCAGCAGCTTTCAGCCCACACTTCTTTAACGTCTATGTGTCAAAGACTACATACACAAGTGTCGAGGCCCGAAAATCCTTGCTTGAAAATTTGCGGAAAATTAAAAATTTTTCTTTTATAATAAATGGAGTGCCTCAACCATAAAATCAACTGATGAATCAAGTTCAATGTTTTAAAAAAATATAGCAGCGGAAGAAAATAAAGTTTGCCAAAAATAACAATTCAAAGAATGTCAAATAACTGGTAAAAATGTTTGAGCATAAAATGGCAGGTGCTGAAACTGAGGTCCTCGGGTGCCACTACTGCCGACCCAAGCTGGCTCACTGGTCCCCGCCCTCGGCCCTGGCCTCAACAGTACCTACAACAATCAAGTCTAGTGAGCCTAAAGACTCAGCATGCAAATATCGTAGGTAACGAGTAAATACTGAAGTAAAATGTGCATGGGATAAAATATCATGTCATGAGGCATACTTAAAATAACTTGTGCTGAGCAATTATAATACGTGCATAACTGAACTGAAATCATAGTAAAAATGTTTGCTCCTTGGAGCCCTGTACTGAAATAACTGATAAAAATTTTTCTGTTGAGATTATGGTCTACGCCTGTGGCCCCTGCACTGAACTGAACTGATCGGTAACTGGCTACCGGGGAGTATCAAACTGAACTGAGCTGACCGGTCACTGGCGACCGGGTGGTACCAAACTGAACTGATCGGTCACTGGCGACCGTATAAAATAATGCTCCCATAATAGTGAATTGACCACAAGCCATATCGCATAAATTTCAAAAATAAGTATTTTCTATTTTTATGCACGTAATATAATTAAATGGCATAATGAAAATATCCTGTATATTTTACCAACTGGATTGGATCGCTCCCAGGCTCGCTGCAACCTACATATGCCATGAAAAATATGCAATAGCTTATACTTGTCCAACTATGCAATTTAAGTTAAAAAAATGCGACTATGACGCCTAATGACTTCGTATTTAATCATGACTCCGAACCAACCTGAATCAACACCGAACCGACGTATAGTCATGATTAAAATACGCTTAAAATAATGAAATGATGCTCCTAAAATGATGAGGGTCGAAATCTAGGTGAAATGGAGGCCAAAACATGAAATGCTCTTTCGAGAGTCAATTTGGCACATCGCACCGTAAATTCTCGTACGACCTCAAAAATGATCGGAATCACAAACGGTCAAAAACATGACCTTCCAAACTCAAAGGGGCACTGTCCAGTCCAAGGCCATAGGCTAAAAGCTAACCGAGAACTCGAACGAGCCTCCGAACCGACACAGCAACTTGCTGTAAATTTCCAGCAGCTGCAACCTTGCTTGCATCGCGTCGTTTGTGAGACTTTTGGCCATTGGGGCTTGAACCACCGACCAAAGCCTCTCCACAACGTCCCAAGGAATGATTCGAACCATGGCTAAGGGCCCTAGGCCAGCCACAATCCTCACCTTTCCAGCAACCAACCGAAAACTCTTACCGAGGGCCCTCATGCGTGCGTGTGTAGTGTTTTGTTTTGATTGCTGTCTTGTGTAGTTCCAGTGGCCATTTGATTGACCATGGCATGATCTAGACATCTAGGGGCATGGTATGAACCATGGCTAAGGGCCATAGGCCAAACAAGATCCACACCAAACCAACCAACTCGAAGTACATGTGCTGTCAAAACCGAAGGGGCCGAGAGGGGAGGGGGCTGTTCTTGATGTTTTATGTAAAAACCGATGAGCCATGGACCAAGCCACCAAAAGGGCGACTTAGTCACGTCTTAGACATGCTAGGGGAGTGATCTAACCATGGCTATAGGCCCCTAGGGCAGCCATGATCAGATCCTTTCCCTTGGACAACCAAACTGAATTTTCGAACGGTACAAATGGACACATGTGGAGTTGCTGTCCTTTCCTTGTTTTCCAGCTAGTATGGGGTTAAACCAATGGACAAGTGGGGTCCTAATGCATCCTATTACATTCATAGACGTCGCCTTGGGAGCCTGGAGTCGATCCATAACCTGAAACCACAAAACAAGAAGGAGCCGTGAACTGCACAAGAAAAATCGAAATCTGCATGGATGTTTTTCTGAAAATTCTTTGATGTATTTTGGTTTTGCATGATAAAACCTGATCATGTACTGAAAAATAATTGATAATATGACTTGATTGAGGTTTGAAAGAAATCTAGACATGCCTGGTTTCGTTTCGAAAGAAAACGAACGAAACGACGACGACGCGGCACGGAGGAGTGGAACGTTTCTTTTGTTTTCTTTCTTGATCTCGGTTTTTTCTTCCTTTCTCTCTAGCTAAGACTCACGATTTTACCTCTGAATACACTCTGAATTTCGGTGGTATGGAGGGGAAATAAGTGGTTAAAAGAGTGGAGGAGAATGGTGCAAAATATAAGGCCAAATCAAGAACAAGTCTCCCTCAAATTTGAATTTGAATTGTGGTTTGCTATCAAATCTTTGTTGGATGCTTCTAGAATAGGGTGGCCGAATTCTTGAGTTTATTAGACTAGGAAAATGCTAAATATTTACTTAATTAAGGTGGACCAAGAATTAAAAAGATCATTATGCTAATTCAACCAAGAATGGGTCAAAGGGTGATGAGTTGGCAAGGGATAGTCTAGCAACTTGGGGGGGGGGGGGGGGGGGGGCGGGGGCGGGCGAAAATACATAATAAAAATGAATGGGGAGTGTTGTTTATTTACTAAATTAATAACTCTTAAAAGCCTCACTAATCCCTTAAATAATTTAGTGAATAAAACCCTTAATTAAGTAATTTAAATGAGCTTATTTTCTACTCACCTCAAGCAACTTAAATTAAATCCTCAAACCTTCTTACTAACTTAAATGAACTTACTTGCTAGCTAAATTAACTTCTGGAAATATTTCTCGAATCTTAAATTCTATCTCAAAACTCCAACTCCAGTCCGGCCTCACTGAAATAACTGAAAAATCAAACTACTGCAATGAAATAATAAAATAATTAACTTCAAAGAAATGCATTAAAATAATCATGCAATGAAGTCAATTTAATTTTAAAAATCTAGAATTATGTATGGCTTATACGTAGACTGTTTTACGGGTTCTACAACAAGTTTAATGTCTTTGTGCAAGACTGTATTTGGGTGGTGGTGAGTGTGTTCGTGTGTGAGAACTGAACAAGGGTGTTCTCACACACTGAGGGAAATAAGCTTTTAAACTAAGCTGATATGACTGTGAAAAGTTCTCTTTGGGCTGATTGCTTCTGAAAACTGATTTTCAGTAAGCGTGCCCTTTCTTTAACCACACCCTCTCTGGTATTTGCATTGATGCGCATGTGTTTCTTCTCGAGTCTTCACTGATCTTCATCTTCCATTTATAGGCGCGAAGTTAGATCGTACAGTGAGACTCAATTATTGTATCTATTGCATTTTGAATTCGTTCCTTGGACTTATGTCTCGACTTTTCCACTGCCCTTCTGAAACGTTTTGTCTTTAATGCTCTGATGCAACATTCATTATTGTCCTTTGACTGGACATTTGCTTTGTACCTTTGTGCATAGCTGGAATCCACTGGAATGAGCTTGTCTTGATCTACAACTGAAAGATTCTAACTGATGCTCGGGGGCGGGCGAAAATACATAATAAAAATGAATGGGGAGTGTTGTTTATTTACTAAATTAATAACTCTTAAAAGCCTCACTAATCCCTTAAATAATTTAGTGAATAAAACCCTTAATTAAGTAATTTAAATGAGCTTATTTTCTACTCACCTCAAGCAACTTAAATTAAATCCTCAAACCTTCTTACTAACTTAAATGAACTTACTTGCTAGCTAAATTAACTTCTGGAAATATTTCTCGAATCTTAAATTCTATCTCAAAACTCCAACTCCAGTCCGGCCTCACTGAAATAACTGAAAAATCAAACTACTGCAATGAAATAATAAAATAATTAACTTCAAAGAAATGCATTAAAATAATCATGCAATGAAGTCAATTTAATTTTAAAAATCTAGAATTATGTATGGCTTATACGTAGACTGTTTTACGGGTTCTACAACAAGTTTAATGTCTTTGTGCAAGACTGTATTTGGGTGGTGGTGAGTGTGTTCGTGTGTGAGAACTGAACAAGGGTGTTCTCACACACTGAGGGAAATAAGCTTTTAAACTAAGCTGATATGACTGTGAAAAGTTCTCTTTGGGCTGATTGCTTCTGAAAACTGATTTTCAGTAAGCGTGCCCTTTCTTTAACCACACCCTCTCTGGTATTTGCATTGATGCGCATGTGTTTCTTCTCGAGTCTTCACTGATCTTCATCTTCCATTTATAGGCGCGAAGTTAGATCGTACAGTGAGACTCAATTATTGTATCTATTGCATTTTGAATTCGTTCCTTGGACTTATGTCTCGACTTTTCCACTGCCCTTCTGAAACGTTTTGTCTTTAATGCTCTGATGCAACATTCATTATTGTCCTTTGACTGGACATTTGCTTTGTACCTTTGTGCATAGCTGGAATCCACTGGAATGAGCTTGTCTTGATCTACAACTGAAAGATTCTAACTGATGCTTCGAACTAGTCAGTTGAACTGATCTTCAGTTGGGCTGGTGAAATCAGTTGACTCGTCAGTTCAACTGATTTCACTTTCGTTCAGTTGAACTGGTTAGTTGGGCTCTCCATCAGTTGAACATTCTTTCGGTTGGCTAGGCTTCTGAGGTTCTCCTGTTGAACCACCTATCAACTGGACAATCAGCTGAACTGCTTGCCTGACATAACATGAAACGTCTGCCCTTTTTATTGCTTTAAAAGTACTAGAAATTTTTTTTTAAACACTCAATTTTTGGCCATGTACATTTATCATATGAAAATATTTTTATAAAATATTTTACCCTTTAAAATAAAACATCATCCAACTAGCATTTTAAAAATCAAGTGAAATAATCATAAAAATAAAATCGTTGCATGTTTTACCAAACCTAAAAAGCAATAAATTTGAAAAGTATAGCTCATACTAAACCTCTCAAAAACCTCCCAAAAAGCATAAATAAATAGTCTTAAAAATCTTTAACATAAATCATGATTCATAAATCATAATGCGGAAAAATAGAAGCGCTGGTCCTCGGGTTGTGTGCGCCATCAGTCCAGTCAAATCATCCGTCAAGACCTCCCTCAATCTCACCTGCATCCATCACACCTAGTGAGTCTAAAGACTCAACACACCATAATCTTAATAACAAATAATACGTAATACAGTCAACATATAACAGTGAAAAATACTTGTACTTAAAATATCGTTTTCATGAATATGCATAAACTTCAAACATGAACATTTTCATAATCCTTTTTATGATGCATGAACTTTAAATAAAACATTTTCATAATGATGCATCAACTTTAAGAATAAACATTTTCATGACATGCATAACATAAACCTTAACCTTTTTCCTTTTTCCTCAACATGACATGACATAAAATATTTTTCATGATCATAAACATTTTTCCTTTTCCTTTTTTTTCCTTTGTTGAATTCAGATCGTTAATTGTGACTTTCCTCAAACCTCAAAAGTCAATGGATCCATCTACATGTAACCACAGTACTGGGCGTCGGGGGACACCAGCAACACTCTCACCGGTAAACTGGGCCCTGACCTATCCTCATCGAATAGAAATACGATCGTCGGAGCTCCCTCTGGGCCTTCTCCCATAAATGGGCTCCCTCTGGGGCCTTCTCCCCTCACGATATTCCCATTCTTACCTCAAACCTCATATCCTCATATTCGTAATAATGGAAACACGATCGTCGGGCTCCGACTGGGACCGTCACCCTCACGATATCTCCAATATTAGCGAATTAGTCACAATCACTTCACTTCCTTCAACGTTTTACATTCTCATCACTTTATAAAATCGTGCATAACATGTATTTTTATTTTTGAAACCAAGCATGCAACATGTCTTTTAAGTGTCAACCTTAAATCATAAAAATCCCATAGACATTTAAAAATCATAATTTAATCATGAACATTTCATAAACATTTAAAATGACATTTTAGCCTCAAAACATGTAAAATAACATTTTTACATACTAAATCATAACCATCTAAAATTCCTTAAGCATTTAAAATATCATTTTACATATAAAATCTCATAAACATTTAAAATATCATTTTAACATAAAAATTTCTATAAACATCCATAACTATAGAAAATAATCATATTAGCACATAAAACAGCCCGTTTTACCCCTGGACTCGACATTTTCGTTTTCGACTTTTTTCTTGATTTCATGACTCTAACATGTCCCAATTAATCATTTAAGCTTACAAGAATTTTTCCATAATTTTATTTAGCTTAAATGTTAGACTTTTTCATTTATCTTTACATAATTGTTTTGACGGTGTTTTAATCCCGAAAAATCCCAAACTTTAATATAAAATTCCTAAATTCTAAATTTAGTCTTTTTATATTATTTTAGCCCTTATGGACCATGACTCGACCCCGTGAGCCGTTTTCCAATTTTCATTAGTTAAATACCCTAATTTGACACCTAAACTTCGACCCCGAGCCAACTTACGATTTTCACGAGTTACCCCCGAACCATGTCAAACCAAAACTTGACCAACGTCCTAAATTAACCTACTGGACCCTTAGACCACCAAGAACCCAGCCCAAACCACACAAACAAAACCCTCCCATGTAACCCTATGCTGGCCGAGAATCCTACCTTGCATGGGTTTTAATTTTGCACACCTAGGGACCTAGCCGACGCCCCAGCACCAAAGCCAACCTCTAGTGCACTTTCTTAGGACCCTAGTGAGACACCCTATCCCAGCCCGCGACCCACAAGCCGAGCCCCTAACCCCCTGGACGCCTGCCCTCCCGCGCGCACATGCAGTGCGATTCACGGGTGGGAGTCCTAGCATGGATAGGACTCTTCCCCAGGCCCTAACTCGAGTCCTAGCCTGGCTAGGACTCTCAACCTGACCCATGGAAGCCCTTGGCCGTGCCCTGGTCCCAGCCAAGACCGTGACCTCCTCTTCTTAAGAAACCCGATCCCTCAAACTTTTGACAGCAAGTTTACGGTTTCTGCTTGTTCTTGTTTCTTTCTTTATTTGTTTCAGTCGAGTGTTGGGTGGTGTGTGAGACTCTGAAACCTGTAAAAACCTTACTTGAACTTACCCTAATCATGGCAGCCCCTTAACTAAACAATAAACATGTTATTGGATTAAAAAAAATCGATTTCATCATGTACACATGCAATATACCGAAATTTTCTGAATATTTTTCTATGAACTTCATGCATAAAATTATTCAAACAATACTATGATATGATGGATGAGAAAAGGAGATGTATGGCGTGCCTTTGCGTTAAATACGCTCGAATATCCGTTGACGACGAAGAACGGAGAGGACCCTTTGGCTTGAACTTGCTTGCACCTTTCGAAAACCCTTTCCAAATTGGTTGTATATGTGCCGTGTGTGTGTATGAGAGGGGTGGGGAGGGTTTCAGATTTTTAAGAAGAGGTGGCCGATTATTGTGATGCTAGGAGTGTAGGGTTTAATATATTTTATACACTAATTAACTACTAACTAGGCTTTGGCCTATTAAGCCCATTAGTCTAATTAGGTTTTAAATAAAATATTAACAATGTTTTGTTTACTTAAATATGTGAATTTATTAGCCGGGTTGCCAAGAAGCTCGTATTTTAGTTGAAAACCAACACCGATAAAACTTACGTCCCGGCGTATAAAATCACCTCAAAACCCTTTATTTTCAAAAATACTAAAAAGCATCGACCATATTTAAATAATTAAAAATAATTATTTAATAAAAACATTTTACATTATCAGTCATCGGTCCCCGTTCCTCGATCGTCACTTGAATATTCCTTAAAAATACAATTTTATGCAACAATGTAGAAAAATATATTTTAAACATGCAAAATGCACAAAATAATTAATTATTGCAATTAAAATAATTAATTAAAATACAAAATGAATTTAATAATTGTATGCATGTGATTCGCGTGGACTATTAAATTTTCGGGGCGTTACATAACAGTTCGATTGATTCAGTTTGCGCGATCAGTTGGGTCTTCAGTTTGCGATGTAAACAGCTCGTAACTGATCCTAGCTTCTGCACACTAAGGTAAATTATCAATAACACAAAATAACATGTTTTGTTAACATCAAAATTAAGATTGCGAACTTGAAAAGTTCCAACAGCCACAAAGTGTTAAACATTGATAAGTTTGATTTGAGAAACACACAAAGGTGTATACAAAGCCAATCTTGGAAAAGTTGAGAGAAAACGCAATCAATATTATAAAACACTATATTAATTCGAAAGTGGTTTAAAATTTCGCCCAATATGTTTTACAAATAATAAAAGATTTGAACATCTAATTACCTAAAAAGTTAGGATTCTAAACTAGGAAAAAAAGATTTTTCTCGCAGCAGGGCGCCCTCGGGTGCGAGATTCTACCACTCAGGGCCGGAGTCTGGACAATGCGCGCTCGGGCGGTAAGATGTTACCGCTCGGGCGCCGAGTGTTCTGTACAAATCCTCCAAGACAGTGATTGTGCTCTCGGGCACGAGTTTTACCACCCTAACGTGGTGCTCTCGGGTCAGAAGCCTGAAAGGGATTGTTTAAGGTGCACGAAATGCGCAACGGTGATGAAACTTAAAATTAATAAATTATTATATGTAAAAACTTGTATTTTAAAATTTAAGTTTCATAAAAATTATAAAATTATGTTATTTTAGTATTGTTTGTTTATATTTAAATGTCTTACTAAATATGTTTTATTTTCAGGTTTTCTACGTGTTGGTAAAATATTGATAACTCAAGCTACAAAATTCAAATGGAGGTGATTCAAACATGATTGGAATCCTTGAGAAATTATTTACAACTTTGCAGAAGACATGAATGCCTAAAAAGTTCATTAAGATGATCAAATTGTGCAAATATCAAAAGAAGACAGATTTACTTTTACTATGACCAGATTATAGTAAAAAAATCATAAGTAATTCAATATTTAACCAAATGAGGTGAACCAAATGGCCAAATTCATCTACAGGCAATGCCCTACATGTTTTCTGTTTTGAGCAGAGTCAAATTCGGAGATTAAAGTCGTGGAACATAGCATTGAAAGAAGAGCCATGTAATTGAAGTTGGAGAAGACAAAAACTACTATTACAACTACATGGCATTAATAAAATTTTTGACCATTCTCTCATTTGGCCTATAAATAGAGGCATTGTGCTAGATTGAGGATCAATCTATCCCATTGTAAAATATAGTGTGTTTGTTAAAAGTTCGAAGTTCCAATATATTTTCATTTTCCCAAATATGAGTGTTGATCAAAAGTAAGCTCATGGAAAGCTAAATCTATTATGTCAAGGTAAAGAGGATGAATTCTTGGTGAAGTAAGATTGTTTATATTTTGTATATTCTTTCTTTATTTCATTTCATTTAGCTAATCTTCTTTATTGTAGGTATAAAAATGAATTATTTGTTGTTATCAATTTACATCAAATGCTTGATGCCATTGAAGTGGTTATATTGATTTGTGTTTAATTTAATACAGATAAATATTTCATCAATTATTATTATTTTTATATTATATATATATATATACAATTATATCATATATTTCATTTAGACGATACCGGTGGCTCTGTCGGTTATTCTAAATGCAATATTATGATTAAATACTAACATCTAACAATCTAACATTTACTTTATCGCAATTAACTTTTACTTTTCGCATCTAACTTTTACTTTACTGCAACTAACTTTTACTTACCGGTAACTAACTTTTATTTTATCGCAACTAACTTTTACTTTCCCGCAACTAACTTTTACTTTATCGCAACTAAATTAGTAAATCTTATATTTCATTTAGGCAATAGCGTTGCTCTGCCGGTTGTCTAAATGAAATATAATGATTTAATTTAACATTTACTTTATGCAATTATATATTTATATAGTTATATATAGAATCATAGGTACCATATATAAAATATCGTTAATTCGTATTTTCTATAGTGGAAAACTAATTATATTATGTGTGTGTTAAATATTTAATTGGAACCATTACTTATAGTGGTTTCCTTTGTTTTACTTTTAGTTAAACAATATTACATAAACCAAGAATAAATCTTTAAGCCTTGACAAATTTATAATTTGTAAACTTCATTTTGAATTTGGTAATTAATAAATTTAAACTTAAAATAACCTCTATATGGATCGATCTCGTACTCACGAAATATATTACTTGCAGACAACCTACACTTGGGTGAATTATAATTTAAGTAGTAGCAAGTTTTGGCGCCGTTGCGGGGAGGTATAAATTAAGTTTATATTTGTTATTTATGTTTTATTTATAAGTATTGTGTTGTTTTTTACTTGTATGAGTATTTGGAGTCGTAAAAAGAGTGGTAGACTTATTCGAGTATCTGAAAATAATTTAAGCATGGATGATAATTCAAATAATCAAGATATAATAATAATAATAATAATAATAATAAATAATAATAAAATCAAGAACATGATCAATTAAGAACACTTAGGCACCATATATATGAACCCTATTAGAACTAGTGTCTCATCTTGTTTAGTTTTTCCTCCTGATGCATCTAATTTCAACTTTAAACCATAAATTATTCAAATTTTACCAAATTTTCATGGCTTAGATTTTGAAAATCCATATTTACATCTAAGAGAATTCGAGGAAGTTTGTAACACTTATAAAGATCAAAATTGTAGCATGGATATAGTTCGATTAAATCTTTTCCCTTTTCTTTAAAAGATAAAATTAAAATATGGCTACAAAATTTAAGATCAAGTTCAAT